>NC_059205.1:4454254-4739254 GCF_020615455.1 Coregonus clupeaformis | reverse complement strand
TCATCAAAGAGCCAGCAGGAGGCGATCAAGGCTCACATTAGCCAAGCCGTAAGATGGAGCGTCATGTGCACTTCACTACCATGTCCTTGACCCCTTGACCCCTCGAACGGTAAGAACCTTTCTCAGTCATGTTAAAGAGTACCTGAACATTCCCATACACCCAAAATAAATGGTGATTAAAAAATAAAGGTCCTGATTTGAACCATAACTTTGTTGCCTGTTTGAAATAAAGTCCCTTATTTGAAGTTGCACTCTTCTTTCACACTAACTCTCTGCCTCTAGGGACACTGGTGAGGGAAAAAAAAGTATCCAAAACAGAAATAGATTCAGCTCATCTGTTGTTGTTATGAACCATACCCTTGAAATATAAGCTCAAGTTCAAGGTAAACAGTTAGGAACTCAACTCAACTTCTGTGATGTACCTTTAGAAACAGATCATTGTCAGACATGGTTCTGCAAGTAACTGAATGGTGATGCATCATCTAAAATGTTCTTACCTGGTAACAGTTAAAATAGGTCTGTCTGCCTAATATAAGTCAATTCTTGTGAACTTCATCAAACTACATTCACTTCCTTATTGGTTGACCTTACCATCACTATCATCAACTTAGCTCCTCGCTATGTTCATTTCCTGATAATGTGAAACATAGAGAGAACAAAGGGGCAGGTTTACATACTATTTTAAATTATTTCAAATACTTTAACTGGGCTTGATTAAGCTTGCATGGCGCGATGGAACCAATAGGATAGTAGGAAAAGTGCAAACTCCGCCCATCTGGCACTCCAAGCAGGCTAAAGTAAACAAAGCAAGCTCAAAGTATAAAAAAAGATTTCAAGTAGTATTTGAACCCAGGTATGGAGAGAACATGGGGGTTGAGCAGTGAATTGTAGTTGCAAACTAAGAACCATCAGACACAGCTCAACCCAGCTGCAAGTTTGTAAGTACCCGACCCTGAATGCTCTTTTGAAGGTATGCCACAACCCAGCACAACCCAGCACAACCCAGCATGTGTCAGACCTGCCCCTGCTTCAACCAACTGACACCCAGCATGTGTCAGACCTGCCCCTGCTTCAACCAACTGACACCTCACTCCCCCTGCTTTCATTCTTTGTCTGAGAAAATTATATTCTGGTTAGGGGAAACGTTCCTTATTAAAATGCCTCTTGATGACTGACAGGTCGTTTAAGTTGACCCCTGTCTGTCTGTCTGTCTGTCTCTGTCTGAAT
The DNA here is from genome assembly GCF_020615455.1 of Coregonus clupeaformis. Lineage (NCBI taxonomy): Eukaryota > Metazoa > Chordata > Actinopteri > Salmoniformes > Salmonidae > Coregonus > Coregonus clupeaformis. The sequence goes on along the minus strand of NC_059205.1, from coordinate 4,738,027 downwards.
GCTGGTCTGTCTGTCTGTCTGTCTCTGTCTGTCTGCTGGTCTGCCTGTCTGTCTGTTGGTCTGCCTGTCTTTCTGTCTGTCTGTCTGCTGGTCTGCCTGTCTGTCTGTTGGTCTGCCTGTCTTTCTGTCTGTCTGCTGGTCTGCCTGTCTGTCTGTTGGTCTGCCTTCGTGTCTGTTGGTCGGTCTGCCTGTCTTTCTGTCTGTCTGTCTGCTGGTCTGCCTGTCTATCTGTTGGTCTGTCTTCCTGTCTGTTGGTCGGTCTGCCTTTCTACCTGTCTGTCTATCTCTGTCTCTGTCTCTGTCTCTCTCTTTATGTCTCTCTCTTTCTCGCTGTCTCTTTCTCTCTGTCTCTCTTTCGTTCCTCATAACAGATAGTTTTGTATGGTCGTTCAGAGATCACTATGGCAACATCCACAGCAGATGTCTGTCTGTGTGTGGTGGTGCCGTGGAAATGTGTTATAGTAGTTGCAATAGTGCACAACTTCCTGTTAATTAGGTTTATATTTAAACATGCAAATATTCAAATATGTTTTGCCTTGCTGGCCCTCAAAACTTAGCATTTGTATTGTTGCAAATGTAATTTTTTGGGCTGGAGAAGGGTTTCAAATAGTTTTCAACAAATCGATTTGAGCTTCAATACACTAAATGGCACAAAATGGACACCCAAACTTTAAAACAGCGACCAGATACCCATAATGTAGTGCATCTTTCAACCCAGTTGGTCTAAACCATGCACGACTGAGCACGCCCCCATCCACATTGATGGGGCTTAGTGGAGGAGGTAGAGAGCTTCAAGTTCGTTCCTCTGTGTCCACATCACTAAGGAATCTCTGTCTCTCTGTGTCTCTCTCTGTGTCTCTCTCTGTGTCTCTCTCTCTCTCTCTGTGTGTCTCTCTCTCTGTGTCTCTCTCTCTGTGTCTCTCTCTCTGTGTCTCTCTCTCTCTCTCTGTGTCTCTCTCTCTCTGTGTCTCTCTCTCTCTCTCTCTCTCTCTGTGTCTCTCTCTCTCTCTCTCTCTCTCTCTCTCTCTCTCTCTCTCTCTCTCTCTCTCTCTCTCTCTCTCTCTCTCTCTCAACTGCTTGGCATCCGACCGCAAGGCGCTACAGAGGGTAGTGCGTACGGCCCAGTACATCACTGGGGCCAAGCTTCCTGCCATCCAGGACCTCTATACCAGGCAGTGTCAAAGGAAGGCCCTAAAAATTGTCAAAAACTCCAGCCACCCAAGTCATAAACTGCTCTCTCTGCTACCTCATGGCAAGTGGTACCGATGCACAAGTCTGGAACCAACAGGACACTGAAAAGCTTCTACCCCCCAAGCCATAAGACTGCTAAATAGTTAGTCTGGGTAGCTATTGGTTAACTATTTAACTATCTGCATTGACCCTTTTTGCACTAACTCTTTTGACTCATCATATATGCTGCTGTTACTGTTTATTATCTATCCTGTTGCCTAGTCATTTTATCTCTACCTATATGTACATATCTACCTCAATTACCTCGTACCCCTGCACATGGACTCGGTACTTGTACCCCGTGTATATTCAAGTGATAATGCCCGAGAAGCAGGTTGTTGGATATATTGGCACGGGCGTTATTAGGCCGGATACGAAGTCAAGGGCCGACAAACCGTGCCAATATATCCAACAAACACCGGCTTCGAGGGCATTATCACTTTTATACAACGGGTTACCAACATATTCAAATAATGATTGACATATTTTCAGTAAAAACTTTATTTTTATTAATTTATTCGTCCTATTTCATCCTTACACAAGATATAGTCCCGACACAAATCTAGGGTTGCTAGAGACTCGACCCAGTCGTTCAGTCTTTTTGTTCTGTATCTATAGATGCGACCCAGTCGTTCGTTCTAAATGTTCCATTGCCATACTGGCTGGCTACGTTCTTCTCCCTTGCTTGGTATCTAGCCAACTACGGCTAATTTACAGTCACGTCAAAAAGTGCAGCCAGAATAACAGCAAAGTAGCTGCATTTGCATTTGTTTAAGCGGTTTTCTAGTTAGAATTATTCGGACACATCCATAACAATGAGCTTATGATGCGCGTCTTTGCCTGGCAGAGAAAATGTGCTCGCTTGTCAGGACACTGTTCAGACAAAAGAAAGACAATCCATGACATTCATTTGAGCTGATTTTAATAAATGAAACCATACATTCTCTTTGTTATCCACCACAGCTGAAAAAGCTATAGCTACTTATTGTATGTCACATTTATCTGTACATTCCCCTGGATGGTGCATTGGTTGAAATATCTGTCGGAGCCTGTTCTACTACTTCTGCTGCATTGCTTCAGCCTTTTGGGTGTTGATGGTGCTGCAGTGTTCTCTTTGTTTTCTGACAGGATGTTGCTCCATCTTTTTCTGTCTGTCAGTGACGGACGCCAGTAGCTATGGAGCGAACCTTCTCACCGATGCCCACTCACTGCTTCTAAAGCAGCATGGGCCAGTTTCTGGACCGTCGTTGGTCCTGTGATTTGTGTATACATGTCGTTGTTCCCGCTGCCCTGCTGATCTTCGGTAGAAGTGCTGCCAAGATAGTTCACGTCCATCGGCTCTGACGTGTCCCAGATCGAGTCCCAGATACACTCTCCTCTCCTTGGGTGGAGATAAAATGCAAGGGCGTTCTCTATTATAGCCATCTCTTTTTCCCATTCATCCATACTCATGCCGTCGAAAAGATCAAAAATAAATGTTCCACTCATCCATTTTAGTTTTCGCAACAAAGTATCGATTTAGCCAGTCAACTGAGAAAAAGGTTTGTGTGTTGCCATGACAACCAGCTCAATTTGCTGTCTGTCTCGTTCGGACACATTCATTTTATATGGGACGGTGGAGATCGCAATTCAATATTGAAACAATATTGAAAAAGTCGGAGAGACAAACAGCAAGGTTTATACAAATGTCTGCTGTTGAAAACCAAACGCTAGTGTAAAAGAAATGGGAGATAATGTCTAGATGAATTTTATAGTGGACATTAAGTTTATACATTTCCTGGCAGGGCTGATGTGACAGTGGATTGCGCAGTGAGATGGAACAGAGTAAATAGGCATTTCAACGTCATAGATTTAGCCGGTGGTAACTTGTGAAATAGACACCGGCTGGAAGGCGGTTTTAACCAATCAGCATTCAGGATTAGACCCACCCGTGGTATATAACCAAGTTATCGTTACTCATTGTGTATTTATTCCTCCTGTTATTATCTTTATATTATTATTATTTTTCTCTCTGCATTGTTGGGAAGGCCCGTAAGTAAGCATTTCACTGTTGTTTATGAAGCATGTGACAAATAATATTTGATTTGATTTGACCATGAACCTCTCCATCTGGGTTCTATAAGTGCTTTACAGAGCAGTTAACCCCCAAAATTGCTCCAGGACCATTACAATATGACTGACCCTGTGCTTCTTTCAGCCTGTGTGTGTGTGTGTTACCTCGGGGGGTTGATGGGAGAAGAGTAAAAGACAGATGGATAACCATCATGCTATTCTTTCCTCCAACATGGATGGCCTACCTTGAGGATGAAGCAGAAGTCTGTGGGTGCTTTGTATTTCTGTTTGTAATCAGTGGTGGTGTAGATGTTGACTTTGTCAAACTGAGTGAAGCACGCCAGGTCCCTGGATGTCTGCCAAGGGAGAAAAACACGAGAAAACCTGGATATGTAGACTTAAGTCAAATTCAGTTCATATGGGTCATATTACTGGAGATGCAGTAAGTTAGTAAGGATTTCCTACAGTAGTGTTTTAGTGGGAAATGTCCCAACATGAATGAATGTGTGGAATGTGGACTTCCACACTAATTGTTTATTACTGGTTTACCTCAGTTCTATGTAGAAACAACAAGTGTAAGTCTCTGTAAAAGTTCATAAATGGCCTGTATGCTGTATATCAAAAATACTTTCTATGTTTGGACAAGATGTTTATTGGACTTGCTGTGAAATCGATTTGATGGTCATTACGTCACTTCCTTTACCTTTGTCTTTCCTTTAGGCACATAGTATATCCCAGAAGCCCTGAGCAGGAAGTAGCGACGTTTCCACGATTTCTTCCCGTCCTCCTTCAGAAACAGCAGCCCCTCCAGGTCTGGGACGATGACAGAAGGCCCCTCAAAGTTTTCCTGGATTCAGACGTTTAAAATAAGGTGTGTGGAAGTGTTCGAGGGTATGTATAAACCTGATTTTCTATAGAGGAAGGAGAACTCCTTCAACAATATATTGGTACAGTGAATGTGTTTACCGTATAGGCTACAGAGTCCACTATAGGTGTGTTTGTGATGATAACTCACCTTTAGCAGAAGTCCCTTATGGCTTTCTTTTATCTCATTCAGAAATTGTTTGTCTTTTTTCCATAGGTAGAATATCTTGGAGGTGCAAAGACAATGTCAGCACAGGGATCTCAGTAATATAGCTAAAACACAGTGCTTGGTTGCCAGTTTGTCTACTATAACCAACTCTTTTGTTTTGCTAAAAAGTTGGCAAAAAATAGAGACAGATGTAGCAACCATGCAACACGCCATGAGCTCAATTCACTGTTAAATTAGAAAGCACAGTTCACTGTTTTGTGTGAACTCTGGGCCATGTTCATAAGGGGCATGCAACAGTAAACATTTTAAAACATTTTGCAACAGAAAACAAAAATGAACATTTCTTATTGGTGAGGTCCAGGTAGTTTCTCCCTGTTTCAGTTAATGTTATTCCGTTTGGTGCCGAATCAATACTTCCCAGGTCTCTACTGTACTCACCTGGGGGTCTTTGAAGAAGAGATATTTGTTAGGTCTCAGAAGGAAAAGGATTTGGTTTTCACTGTCTCGTGTCCATGCAGAAAGAGGCTCCACTAGATATTCATGGTCCTCAAATCCCCTTTCTGTTTTGAGAAAAAAATAGGAGCTTCATTGCTTTATGAAAATGATGTACATTCATCATACAATATCATATCTAAAATCACACCTCAAATACTTTGACTGCACTTGATTGAGCTTGCTTGGTGCAATGGAACCAATGGAAGAGTCCAAAAAAGTGCAAACCCGACCCAACTGGCACTTCAGCCAGGCTCAATCAAATGCTCAAAGTATTCGACAGAAACAAATACAATTTGAACCCAGGTCTGGTGTACGTGAGTCTCACCAGTCTGCAGCTCGGGGTTGGTCTCGCACAGGCTCCAGTCCACGCTGCAGTCGCAGTGGGTCTTCTCAAACAGATTATCCAGCACGTCCCTCACCGTCTGTCTCTCGTCCACCATCAGTGTCTTGGAGCTGCCATCGCTCATCATCACCTTGATCACCAACTAGAAGGTTGTACATAGGAACAACCGTAGAAATATAAAGTGCTTATTGGGGACACTCAATATGGCCACCGGCCCACCCATTCACAGAACATTGACTTGAATGGGGATAGCCATTCTAGTAACTATATTTCTATGGGAAGATCACCTCACAATGATTACTAGAGTGATGTGTATCTACACTCCCCTACGTATGTATTTGGACATTGAAGCTAACATTTTAAATGTGGCTCTATTCTCCGGCATTTTGGATTTGAGATCAAATGTTTCATAGAACAGAATGTCACCTTTAATTCGAGTGTTTAACGTTTAGAAATGAAAGCACTTTAAGTACCTAGTCCCCCCCCATTTTAAGACGTCATAAGTATTTGGACAGATTTCACTTATAGTGTAAAGAAGTCAAAAGTTTAGTATTTGGCCCCATATCCCTGGCACACAATGACTACATCAAGCTTGTGACTTTACAAACTTGTTGGATGCATTTACCGCTTGTTTTGATTGTGTTTCGGATGATGTTTTGCCCAATAGGACGTGAAATGAAAGGTTACATTCTGGATTGTTGCCTCATATGAAACATTTGATCTCAAATCCAAAATGGTGGAGTATAGAGTTGTTATTTACAATTTTAGCATCACTGTCCAAATACATATGGAGGGGAGTGTATATAGCGTTTTCCTCCAACCCACAGTGCTATACATGATATAGGGGTAGCTCAACTCCTCACAAAGTGAGGCTGTTATAGCTGGTTTAGTGAAAGTAACCCAATATACCTTCTTAACTTTGGCTTCTTTTAGCTTCTTCAGAGCCAGCTTGATTTTGTCGGCTTTGGCTTGTGCTTCAGCTTCTCCCTGGAAAAATGAAGGTATCATTTTTAATTAAAAGAGCAAGAGTGTGAAGAAATGCTACCGTTTACTGTATATTGGAAGTAAATAGCTACAAAAACAAAAAGGTTAAGATGCCTTGATATACAGAAATCGAAATAACTGCAGAACTCAAGGGCCTGCTGTTGTGTACCCCTGCATTTATAACATAAATAGTTATGTGTTCTTGCCTGAGACCTGAAGACTTACATTAGCTCCCCTGGCTAACGCCTAGGCTTTAGCTCAGAGGGCTAACACAGTCTTGTGGCGTGCAGGAAACCAGGGTCCAAACCCCAGTCAGTCACAGGATACAGTATATCTATTGGAAGTTACCGCTAGCTGTGGTTTGGAGGGTTCAGGTGGGAGAGAGGATGAGGAGGAGGATGCCAGCGATGACATTTGGGACAAGGGGACATTTTGTTGTGGGGTGGAGTAGTCAGACTGCTGTGTGTGGACATGTCCCGTCTTGGCTGCATTCAGTGTCTCCTCTGTCTCCGCCAAATCTGACCCCAGATCAGCCATCAGAGCGTCCAGGTCATGATCCTCTAGCTCATTTAGAGATTCTACCAGAGAGGAATATGGAAATTAGGGGGCAGGGTTTATCTGATCAAATAGGGATGCGGGTAAGCGTGATAACACAACTACTTCCCTTCTTATGAATACTTTTACCAGTCTAACTCATGTACTAGTCAAAAGTGCTTAGTAAGGTTGCTATCGGCAAGCAGGGCTTGAAATACATTTACAGTATGTCATATGCATCAACTCTAAAGATAACATTTCCACTGTTTGCTGACCTAGTGTTGCATGTGTTTCTCACCGTTCAAATCTGCGAACCCAATAGAGAAGTTGCTTTCTCTCTGCGAGCTGCTGGATGACGTTTCTGGGGGATCCTTTTCATACCCAAAACTCTGTCAAGAAAAAGGTTTCAGATGAAGTTTGCATACAGATATTTTAGGACATGAACAGATAGGAACTGTATGTTTTATATACACTATTAGAAAATAGGGTTCCAAAAGGGTTCTTCGGCTATCCTCATAGGATAACCCTTTTTTGGTTCCAGGTTGAACCCTTTTTGGTTCCAGGTTGAACCCTTTTTGGTTCCAGGTAGAACCCTCTGTGGAAAGGGTTCTACGTGGAACTCAAAAGGGTTCTACCTGGAACCAAAAAGGGTTCTTCAAAGGGTTCTCCTATGGCGAAGTTTTAAATAGCACCTTTGTTTCTAAGAGTGTAGAGAACACTCCAACAATGTTTGCAGCATTTGTAAGTTAATTCAAAGAGAACCCTCCAGAAAAACATTCTGTTTTTTATTTTCTTCACGGACGTCCTGGGAACCACGCTTATAAGGTGTGTGGAACACAGTCAGAATTCAGACCTTATACTTTTTATGTCAAATAAAAAAATTAAAAAGAAGAAAGCAAAACTTCTGCACTAAGGCAATGATGTGATTTCATACGGAAACGGATTATTAAAGCTGCAATGCAATGTTTTCATAAACATCCCCAGCAGGCAACTCCAGTAATCATATACTGTCTCTTAAACAGTCTATAGAACCGGGCGACCTGCCGACCTGCATATGATCTCCCCTGCCACACAACTGAAACCTGATGAACGTAGAGAGAAACATATGTTTTCACGTTCAAAGCCATGCTCAATGAAACTTTTAGACCTTTGAGTACATGGGGTAGAAAAATCCTGGATGGATTCTGAGGTCTGATTAGCCTGAATGCTCCCAGGCAGTAACCCAAATGATGTATAAATCCAATCATGGCCGTAATTTAATTATATTTGATCCTCTTAAAATTCAGGAAGAATGATTATTCAAATAAAACAGTTTTTCTTCCTAATTTGGATAAGACTCTGTAGACAGTGACATAATATTTGTGGCTCTCCAATAGGATGACTATTGACCCATTCCGCAGTGTTCGATTTTAATGTAACACCATTTAGGACCACTCCTGAACTTAGAGCTACAATCATTAAAGGGGAAGATCCATATTTTACGACTTGACGTTAGATGGTCCCTCACCCTGAAAGTAGTCTATGGGCCAGGAGAAACCGTAATCCATGTTTTAAACAGCCACTACAAACTTCAGCTAACTTTATCCACCGCTAGCAGCTTAAAAATCTATGGAAGTGATATGGCAGCGTCAAACCCGATTTTGAGTTAATTCGGTCATGATTTTTTATTTTGATTCCTTTGTTGCCCCTATCACTTTCATTGATGTTTAGCTAGCGGTGGCTTAAGTTAGCTGAAGTTTGTAATGGCTGTTTAAAGAAAACCAAGCCATGGATTACAGTTTCTCCTGGCCCATAGACTACTTACACAAGGTGAGGAACCATCTAACGTTAAGTTGTAAAATACTGAAATGTCCCTTTAAGAGGAGTTCAATGCACATAGGCCTGAGCCAGACTTCTATTTGTGTCAAATGTTTCGTCTGGCAAGCCAGATACATAATAGTGTAATGGAGGGCCAAAGTGCTTGAGGACGCCTCGCCACTATGACCTTAAAATGAGTGGCTTGCGTCCATTACTCAAACCAGATGATGTTACTTCATTTCTCATTATTCACTTTCACTTTATTCAATTTATTTGACAGGGACAGTGTACAATAATCACCATCTCCTCTAAATGTGCCAGAATTAGCCAAAAGGCACATTTCTAGCTGTAGTCCCTGGGTTACACCACTACACGGCTGAGTCTCAACAATAAAATAATTTAACACAGCTGCTGACCTACATCTGGTTTGTCAATTTCTGGTAGAACACTTCTCTGTTCTGATGAATCATGGGAAGTGTAGTTTTATGGGTAAGAGTGGTCCCAGTGAGAACTTACCTGTGTTAGGAGGTCCATCTCTCCCAGCAGGTCAGTGAACATGGCGTCTATATCATCCATCTGTTACAGAGAACAAGCAGCCGTCGTTTAGACAAGAAGGCCATCAATGAGCCCTACCAGTGTAGACTGCTGAGGGGAAGATGGCTCATTATAATGGCTGGAACGGCGTGAATGGAATGGCATCGAACACATGGAAACCATGTGTTCCATGTATTTGATACCATTCCACCAATTCTGCTCCAGACATTACCATGAGCCCATCCTCCCCAAGTAAGGTTCCTCCAACCTCCTGTGAGCCCTACACACATAAACATGACATCATTGCGGTTGACATTAACACCAAGGACCATAATAGCTCAGTTGGTAGAGCATGGCGCTTGCAACACCAGGGTTGTGGGTTTGTTTCCTACGGGGGGGGGCCAGTATGAAAATGTATGCACTCACTAACTGTAAGTCGCTCTGGATAAGAGTGTCTGCTAAATGACTAAAATGTAAATTATTGTGACAGATAGAGAATAGGCCTACTCACCCAAAGCCACTTCAACTCGTAAAATCATAATTAAATGATATGTGTTTCCTAACCTTGAATGCAGTCTATGGACAAAGAAAGGCTGTAATCCTATCCTTGGCTTTTGCTGCCACCAACTGCTAATATTAGCACTTTGCTAACTGAAAAAACAATGTAAGTCAATGGTCCCCAGTTAGCATGTTTTAAATGTCCTGCCCATAGTACCACAGTGACTCTACAATGTGACGGCTCAAAGTGCTACAATGTTGCTTGGACACATTTTAATTAGAGGCTTCCAGACAATATCTCAATATCCAATCATTTCTGTGTAACAATTAAGAACCTTTACTGTGATTGTTTTCAATTAAAATGGTCAAAAAGAAACAAAGCTAGCGTCTTAGGAAAGAGCAATTTCTCAAGCAAGAATTTTGCTAGGACTGTCTGGGAGTGGTCTGAGTGGGGAGGGGGAAACTGAAAACTAGCTGTTATTGGTTTGGAACTCTCTTTCTTATTGGTCTATTAACTAATTTACCGCCTGGTGATGTCACCAGGCAAGCCAAAACTCCATCCCAGCAAAACAGGCTGAAATTTTAGGCTGTCTTTTCAAAAAGCTCTTACACTAAAAGGGAATTATCATAATTTTCACAATTTCACAGTATTATTCAAATCAAATCACATTTTATTGGTCACATGCGCCGAATACAACAGGTGTAGACTTTACCGTGAAATGCTTACTTACGAGCCCTTAACCAACAATGCAGAGTTAAAAAGTAAGACAAATATTTGCTAAATAAAAAAAGAAATCGTAACACAATAAAATAACAATAACGAGGCTATATACAAGGGGTACCAGTACCGAGGCAATGTGCAGGGGTACGAGGTAGTTGAGATAATTGAGTTAATACAGCATGTACATGTAGATAGGGGTAAAAGTGACTAGGCAATCAGGATAGATAATAAACAGAGTAGCAGCAGTGTATGTGAAGAGTGTGAAAGTGTGTCGATGTGTGAGTGTGTGTGTGGCGTCAATATTCATGTGTGTGAGTGTGTGTGTGTGTGTGTGTGTGTTGGAGTGTCAGTGTAGTGTGTGTGAGTGTGTTGGAGTGTCAGTGTAGTATGTGTGAGTGTGTTGGAGTGTCAGTGTAGCATGTGTGAGTGTGTGGGTAGAGTCTAGTGCGTGTGCATAGAGCAAGAGAGTCATTGCAAAGAAATTAAGATACAAAAATAAATAATAAAGGGAGTCAATGTAATTAGTCTGGGCCATTTATAAATAGTAGCCATTTGATTAACTGTTCAGCAGTCTGATTAATGCCTTGGGGGGTAGAAGCTGTTCAGCAGTCTGATTAATGCCTTGGGGGGTAGAAGCTGTTCAGCAGTCTGATTAATGCCTTGGGGGGTAGAAGCTGTTCAGCAGTCTGATTAATGCCTTGGGGGGTAGAAGCTGTTCAGCAGTCTGATTAATGCCTTGGGGGGTAGAAGCTGTTCAGCAGTCTGATTAATGCCTTGGGGGGTAGAAGCTGTTCAGCAGTCTGATTAATGCCTTGGGGGGTAGAAGCTGTTCAGCAGTCTGATTAATGCCTTGGGGGGTAGAAGCTGTTCAGCAGTCTGATTAATGCCTTGGGGGGTAGAAGCTGTTCAGAAGCCTTTTGGTCCCAGACTTGGGGCTCCAGTACCGCTTGCCGTGCGGTAGCAGAGAGAACAGTCTATGACTTGGGTGGCTGGAGTCTTTGACAATTTTCTAATCAAATCAAATCAAATTGTATTTGTCACATACACGTGTTTAGCAGATGTTATAGCGGGTGTAGCGAAATGCTTGTGCTTCTAGCTCAGTGCAGTAATAATCTAACAAGTAATATCTAAAAATTTCACAACATATACCCAATACACACAAATCTAAATAAGCAATGGAAATAAGAATATATACATATATGGAAGAGCAATAACAGAGCGGCATGGACTAAGATACAGTAGAATAGTATAGAATGCAGTATATCCATATGAGATGAGGAATGCAAGATATGTAAACATGATTAAAGTGGCTAGTGTTCCATTTCTTAAAGTGGCCAGTGATTTCTAGTCTACGTCTATATGCAGCAGCCTCTAATGTGCTAGTGATGGCTGTTTAACAGTCTGATGGCCTTGAGATAGAAGCTGTCTTTCAGTCTACTGACCTCGCCTTCTGGATGATAGCGGGGTGAACTGGCAGTGGCTCGGGTGGTTGATGTCCTTGATGATCTTTTTGGCCTTCGTGTGACATCGGGTGCTGTAGGTGTCCTGGAGGGCGGGTAGTTTGCCCCTGGTAATGAATTGGACAGACCGCACCACCCTCTGGAGAGCCCTGCAGTTGCGGGCGGTGCAGTTTCCTTGCCAGGCGGTGACACAGCCCGACAGGATGCTCTCAATTGTGCATCTGTAAAAGTTTGTGAGGGTTTTAGGTGCCAAGCCAAATTTCTTCAGCCTCCTGAGGTTGAAGAGGCTCTGTTGCGTCTTCTTCACCACACTGTCTGTGTGGGTGGACCATTTCAGTTTGTCAGTGAAAGGGCCTTCCTCTGACACCGCCTGGTATAGAGGTCCTGGATGGCAGGAAGTTCGGCCCCAGTGATGTACTGGGCCGTACGCACTACCCTCTGTAGCGCATTGTGGTCGGATGCAAAGCAGTTGCCATACCAAGTGATGATGCAGCCAGTCAAGATGCTCTCAATGGTGCAGCTGTATAACCTTTTGAGGATCTAAGGGCCCATGCCAAATCTTTTCAGCCTCCTGAGGGGGACGAGGCATTGTTGTGGCCTCTTCACGACTGTGTTGGTGTGTTTGGACCATGATAGGTCCTTAGTGACGTGGACACAGAGGAACTTGAAGCTCACGACCCTCTCCACTACAGCCCTGTCGATGTGAATGGGGGCGTGTTCGGCCCTCCGTTTCCTGTAGTCCACGATAAACTCCTTTGCCTTGCCCATGTTGAGGGAGAGGTTGTTGTCCTGGCACCACATTGCCAGGTCTCTGACCTCCTCCCTATAGGCTGTCTCATCGTCGTCAGTGATCAGGCCTAACACTGTTGTGTCGTCGGCAACTTAATGATGGTGTTGGAGTCGTGCCCGGCCACACAGTCATGGGTGAACAGGGAGTACCGGAGGGGACTGAGCACACACCCCTGAGGGGCCCCTGTGTTGAAGGTCAGCATGGCGGATGTGTTGTTACCTACCCTTGCTACCTGGGGCGGCCCGTCAGGAAGTCCAGGATCCAGTTGCAGAGGGAGGTGTTCAGTCCCAGGCTCCTTAGCTTAGTGATGACCTTGGAGGGCACTATGGTGTTGAACGCTGAGCTGTAGTCAATGAACAGCATTCTCACGTAGGTGTTCCTTTTGTCCAGGTGGGAAAGGGCAGTTTTGCAGAGTGCAAAAGAGACTGCGTCATCTGTGGATTTGTTGGGGCGGTATGCGAATTGGAGTGGGTCCAGGGTTTCTGGGATGGTGTTGATGTGAGCCATGACTTTCAAAGCATTTCACGGCTACAGATGTGAGTCATACGCGGCGGTAGTCATTTAGAAAGGTTACCTTGGCATTCTTGGGCACAGGGACTATGGTGGTTTGCTTGAAACATGTTGGTATTACAGACTGGGTCAGGGAGTGAAGACACTTACACAGTACATGTCCTGGTAATCTGTCTGTGAATGTTAACCTGTTTAAAGGTCTTACTCACATCGGCTACGGAGCACGTGATCACACAGTCGTCCGGATCAGCTGGTGCTCTCACACATGGTTCAGTGTTGCTTGCCTCGAAGCTGGTTGAGAGAATGCCAAGAGTGTGCAAAGCTGTCATCAAGGCAAAGGGTGGCTATTTGAAGAATCTCAAATAATATAAAATATATTTTGATTTGTTTAACACTTTTTTGGTTACTACATGATTCCATATGTGTTATTTCATAGTTTTGATGTCTTCACTATTATTCTACAATGTAGAACATAGTAAAAATAAAGAAAAACCCTTGAATGAGTAGGTGTTCTTAAACTTTTGACCGGTAGTGTACATCACATAAGACTGAAATATAACAAAACTGTTTGACATAGAAACACCGGATTTTCGGCAGCTTTTTTATTTTATTTTATTAAATATGAAATTATGAAAAATATTAATAACATTGCACACATGAGGCCACTAGGTAATTTGACTGTAGGAAATGTCTACCCGGTCTCCTACCCTTCATCTACACTGATTGAAGTGGATTTAACAAGTGACATCAATAAGGGATTATAGATTTCACCTGGATTCATCTGGTCAGTCTATGTCATGGAAAGAGCAGGTGTCCTTAATGTTTTGTATACTCAGTGTATATATATAAAACACAGGAAAATCCCATTGTTGACTGCACTGGGCCTTTAAGACAGAGGGCTATGCTGCACAATAAATGATCCCATAAGCAAAGTCTGATGCTCTTTGAGAGAGGCCTGTTCAGCTTAGCTACTGAGTTAGTCCATATGGAGAATGGGGAGTGTTTAATGCCAACGTTAGGTAAAAAATGCACCAGTACATGTGTAGCAGGCAGCTCTGGCCAAATAGATCATCTCTCCAAGGATGTTGTTTAGATAGGAGCACCGTCTCGCCAACATTGAGAGGCCTTCTACAACCATAACTCGTATGAACATCAAAATAACATAAGTATACCATATGTAGGGACATATTGAGGTTCCATAGTATGGAGTAAGGAATACATTTGAACCAAGTTCTGTTCGTTACTTTATGGTCCAGATTAGAACTTAAGTAAATATACAGTAACTTTCTTTCACTCTCTGGGTTCTTGTCCAGCCAGCATAGCTAACGCCTGTATAGTTAAACTCTATTCTGTTTTGCCAGACTAGTAAACAGACCATCCATTAAGTTGTAATGAGGAACAGGGAAAGGGGTGGGTGAATGGGGTAGGTATTGTTTCCATATGAAAGTAAAAAATGCTTGATGTAAACAAAGTGGTTTTTTTCTGGATCCTGATTCTGCTATATTTTGCCTGACAGGACCTCTGGGTTTTTAATGGGGGTGGAAATAACAAACTTGGCATTGTGACATATCGGGGGCTTGGAGACAACATGCTCCTCTCATGCCACTCAACTCAATCCATCCTGTTCTACCCATGGTCTCCCATTTTGTATCCCCGACCCCAGGCAATTGAACACAGCTTAGGGACGAAGTGTCTAGTGCGCAAGACTACACGTTTAGCTACTTCTCAAAAAAACTATGTTCACCTTTGACAAAGGCCCATACATCCACCCACCCAGCCAGCCAGCCACCCACCCAGCCAGCCAGCCAGCCAGCCACCCAGCCACCCACCCACCCACCCATCCACCCACCCACCCACCCATCCACCCACCCACCCACCCAGCCACCCACCCAGCCAGCCACCCACCCAGCCACCCACACAGACATAGACGTTCCACATCATTTTTCGTAGCTGTCTATACCACTACAAACCAATGCTGGCACTAAGACCGAACTCAATGAGCTAGCAAAGAGGCTGCTTTCAGCTGCCACTGTGGTATGTGGGTATGTTACTTCTGCATTGACACATTAAGTGACACACTAAACAACAGACAGACAGACAAACAGACAGACAGAAAGGCCAACGCCTTATCATCAACAATGATTTATTGTGCAGAGAGAGAGAGATACAGTGCTTTTTGATAGTGACTGTAGGCTACATATGTTGAACGTTCTTGTGGTCAAATGCTCCCTCTGTTTTATAATTGAATACATAAGCAATTACTGGCTGCTGCTGCTGTAGGAAGACATGTGTTCGCTTTAAATGGGCAATCTGGGATTCAAAGTCTATCGTTAATTATAAGTCCAAAAGGGATGTACCAATCCCAGATTGCCTCTTTAACCAACGCTGATGTGTATGTTCAAGTATTTAACCCTAAACGGACCAATGGGCTGTATTTGTGATAGTAATGTACTGCAGTAGCACATCACAATTTCAGCATGACATGAAAATAATACAAATATGAGCAAATTCAACATCGCATTAAGAGCGACCACATCATTATCTTTGACAGTACCATGAAGAAGCATTAAAACCTCAAACCTTAAACCTTGAAAGAGTGTAATTCTAGACCGTGGGATAACATAACAGACGATGACGCTACAAGTAAAGCATCTGTTTACAGACGTATTAAGGAAGCAAAGTCATCAAAGTATCAAAGGACATACATTTAAAAGATAAACAGGATCCTGTCAAAAACTACCATAGCGCTTACCTTTTGTAGTCGAATGATCTCCTGGGTTACTCTCCAGTCATAGAGTCAATGTTAGATATTGTATCTGTAGTTCTTGCGCCTTGCACACGTGGGGTTGAACTGGAACCTGTATGAATACTGAGACTGACTGATAGGGGCTCTGTTTCCTGTTCTATGCGGAAGTTGACCTTCACACTGTCACAAGACTCAGGAAAGGGCTTGGTACTGTATCTAAGCATGAGGTGGCTTTCTCTCCTAGTCTCCTCTCCTTAATCTGCACTGGTCTGAAGATGCACGATAGGTTAAAACAAAACGTTGGAAGCTTACTGTGAATTTGCTTGGGCCTGTCCAGATTTAAGGGAGGAAGGTTTAATCGAAGATTTAATTTTACTGTAGGCGTGATTTTATACATGTTTTTATAACTGTGTCATAAAGTTTATATGGACTCTGTTCACAGTTTAAAATCAGGCATACATTGGTGTTAATGTTACAAGGAATGATACTGAATGCATCAGAGGCCATCAAATAACATCAAAAGATGTAGCCTAAAGGGTTTGTCAGGGGTCAAAGTTCACAACAGTTCATCGGTTTACGGAGTAGACGTCAAAACACACGTGTGGTCCTGATAGCAATTCCTAATTAGGCTGAAAAAGACCATATATAGGAGTATTCCTGTACACAGTCCTCTTTTACTCCACAGTCATCAGAGTAAATTATGTGCTTGTGGTGGTTCCATTATTAAAGCCTGTGATATTTTTCATGAAAGCAAGCAAGCGGAGGAAACGTTCAACCACGGTTGAATTTCAAATGGAGGCTCATGCTTTTAACCAAAGCCACATGGCAGAGGGAGGATGAGGGAAATGGAGAGGTTGTAAAGTATACATAAAAGAGGGCAGATTTATTTTTTACGATTCTTTAGATTTGTATTTTAAAGTCTGTCGCTACGCACTTAATGTTAGAGAGGAGATCAAAGCTGCCATTCGCCCCTCAAAGCTGCCATTCGCCCCTCAAAGCTGCCATTCGCCCCTCAAAGCTGCCATTCGCCCCTTGAGTAAATTTGATAATACTTAATTTTGGGGTCTGAAACATATACCGCCCCCTGTCGAAGTCTCAAATTATTTTTTGCTTTGGAATCAAGCTAATTAAAAATTATGATTAAAAATAGAAGAAGAAATAGCAAAGAGACATTGTAAATCAAACATTAACTTGTGCTTTCATAATTAAGAGTAACTAACAGTACCTTTTGATTGATTTAATTTATTTCACAATTAATTAAAAACTAGACAGCCATACATAATTTTGTGTTTTGAGTTTTTGACCTTACAAACTAACTCACAGTGGGTAACACAATTGGAGGCATGGGCGGATTGGCCATCTGACAATTCTGGCAAATGCCAGATGGGCCGAACCATCTTTTTTTGGGGGTGGGCTGGTCGAAACGGAAAGGTGGTGCCGAAAAAGTTAGAGCGACAAAAAAAAAAAGGCTCTTGAGGCAGACGCTGATAAATGTGTGAAATGAACAGACGTATTTTCTAAAAGTTCTGGTTCTGCTGGTTCGAGTGCTGTGACTGTGTCTGTGCGGAGAAATGATGTTAGGCTTAGCACCGACAAATCAGCTTCTGCTACAGAAGACAGTGTAGGGAGAAAACTGAAAAAGACACACACACTAACCAGGTTTCCATCCAACCTTTCTATGTGAGGAAAGTACATGTTGGAATTTTCTTTTAACGCCAGGCCTGATGGAAACAGAACATGTGTCTGTAAACTTCACAAATGTCGACAAAACAAAATATGCTAGACAAAGTGGGATCTTTTTGTGTCTGTAAAATGTATTATGCGAGAAATGTCGGTGAAATGCTTTTATGCGCAAATATTGATGCAATAACCATCATATCGAAGTAAACTTGGAGTCACGCGATGTTGTGTGGTCCTCCCATTACGACTTGTCGGGAAAGCATGCAGTTTATTAGGCTACAGATGAAATAAGTTATGATGAACTTCACAGGGTGGTGAAAGTGCAAGGTGATGAGCTTGATGCTCCTTTCCAATAAATATCGAGGGTCTTATTTTGTCCATAATAATCTAATCATGTACAGTGAGGGAAAAAAGTATTTGATCCCCTGCTGATTTTAATGGTAGGTTTATTTGAACCGTGAGAGACAGAATAACAACAAAAAAATAAAGAAAAACGGATGTCAAAAATGTTATAAATTGATTTGCATTTTAATGAGGGAAATAAGTATTTGACCCCCTCTCAATCAGAAAGATTTCTGGCTCCCAGGTGTCTTTTATACAGGTAACAAGCTGAGATTAGGAGCACACTCTTAAAGGGAGTGCTCCTAATCTCAGCTTGTTACCTGTATAAAAGACACCTGTCCAAAGAAAGCAATCAATCAATCAGATTCCAAACTCTCCACCATGGCCAAGACCAACGAGCTCTCCAAGGATGTCAGGGACAAGATTGTAGACCTACACAAGGCTAGAATGGGCTACAAGACCATCGCCAAGCAGCTTGGTGAGAAGGTGACAACAGTTGGTGCGATTATTCGCAAATGGAAGAAACACAAAATAACTGTCAATCTCCCTCGGCCTGGGGCTCCATGCAAGATCTCACCTCGTGGAGTTGCAATGATCATGAGAACGGTGAGGAATCAGCCCAGAACTACACGGGAGGATCTTGTCAATGATCTCAAGGCAGCTGGGACCATAGTCACCAAGAAAACAATTGGTAACACACTACGCCGTGAAGGACTGAAATCCTGCAGCGCCCGCAAAGTCCCCCTGCTCAAGAAAGCACATATACAGGCCCGTCTGAAGTTTGCCAATGAACATCTGAATGATTCAGAGGAGAACTGGGAGAAAGTGTTGTGGTCAGATGAGACCAAATTCGAGCTCTTTGGCATCAACTCAACTCGCCGTGTTTGGAGGAGGAGGAATGCTGCCTATGACCCCAAGAACACCATCCCCACCGTCAAACATGGAGGTGGAAACATTATGCTTTGGGGGTGTTTTTCTGCTAAGGGGACGGGACAACTTCACCGCATCAAAGGGACGATGGACGGGGCCATGTACCGTCAAATCTTGGGTGAGAACCTCCTTCCCTCAGCCAGGGCATTGACAATGGGTCGTGGATGGGTATTCCATGACAATGACCCAAAACACACGGCTAAGGCAACAAAGCAGTGGCTCAAGAAGAAGTACATTAAGGTCCTGGAGTGGCCTAGCCAGTCTCCAGACCTTAATCCCATAGAAAATCTGTGGAGGGAACTGAAGGTTCGAGTTGCCAAACGTCAGCCTCGAAACCTTAATGACTTGGAGAAGATCTGCAAAGAGGAGTGGAACAAAATCCCTCCTGAGATGTGTGCAAACCTGGTGGCCAACTACAAGAAACGTCTGACCTCTGTGATTGCCAACAAAGGGTTTTGCCACCAAGTACTAAGTCATGTTTTGCAGAGGGGTCAAATACTTATTTCCCTCATTAAAATGCAAATCAATTTATAAAATGTTTGACATGCGTTTTTCTGGATTTCTTTGTTGTTATTCTGTCTCTCACTGTTCAAATAAACCTACCATTGAAATTATAGACTGATCATGTCTTTGTCAGTAGGCAAAAATCCGCAGGGGATCAAATACTTTTTTCCCTCACTGTATATATCTATAGGCTATACCCACAGTGCATCTGCAAGCTGTTGGCTACAGCACACGTACCAAGACCAGAGTGGGCACACTATATAACGCCTCTGGTTATATCGGCCCATCTGGTTATATCGGCCCATCTGGTTATATCGGCCCATCTGGTTATATCGGCCCATCTGGTTTGTAAGAAAACCATCAGTAGAGTTGAAAATGCGATCAAAACCCATTTAACTCATTTTTTTATTTTATTTTGTACATGGGAATTTAACCTGGGTCACTACGTCATCACACGCAGCCTTTTATCTGGAACAAGTCAATTTGATGGAAACATCTCTCTGGTGGGAAAATGCATATTGTTTTTATGTGGACTTTAGAACATTCGCATGAAAATCTGTTGCCAATTGGATGGAAACCGAGCTAGTGACACAGATTTAGCCTACAGCTGCCAGTTCATATTTTGGCTGTATATTGTATGTAATATTAGGCTAATTAACACTTAATCCTAATTAGGGAAGTGGGGATTCGGGGGAACACATATGACAGGCACTGACTTGCAATAGCCTAGAAAGTCATTAGATTGGCTTTTATAACACATAATCCATTAGCCATCAGTAAGACATTAAATACAGTGCTACTGATTTTTTATTAAATACAAGTCGTCATGTATTACAATGAAAAACTGAATTAATGCATAATAGTTGCTAAATAATCCTCTGTTAAAGGTCTGTGTATTTTAATAGTTTGATCAATGTTTATTTGCTTCTGAATTTCAGTCTCTTCAGCCAACGAGTGGATCTTAGTTTATGAGCTGTGGTAAATCTGGTGTCAGATTACATGACATAACCACGGCTACTTGAGGCTGGAAAGTCCTGCCTATTTCCCACCTATTTTAATTTGCTGAAAGGCCTGTCACTTCTTGGCAGAAAGATATCCATACACTGCCAAACGAAGCACAACGCCGGGAAATCTATCCACATCCACATAAACTAGTACGTAGATTCTATGACAAACACAGAAGGTTTTATATTGAATTCAATAGAAGAAAGAGAGAGAAGGTGAGGGAGAGAAAGAGCCTGGCAGTTCCTTAATGTAGCCAATGGTATTATACAGCCAAAACATTAAGGAACTGGCAGTCTCTATCTCGCTCTCTCTCCTTCTCTATTGAATTATATGTAGGCTAAATTAGCTAAGTGGGCAGGGTAACACTTTATTTTAAAGGACCGTTATAAACCATTTATAAAGGCATACATTTATATTGTGTGTTCACCATTTATTAATTATTACTCCCACATTAATAAACCATTTACTAATCATAAGTAAAATATTTTTGCAGTCCCTAATCTAAAGTGACTGCTATTTATACTTTATATAAATACTTTATAAATGTTTTGCGAGACCAGTGTAATTTTTCACAAAATGATGGGCATGCCATTGGTAGACATTCCTGCAGTACCTGGTAAAAGAACTAGCACACAACACAGGATGTCTAAGGAAATATATATACATGTGCAAATAACTAGCTTACTAACATTTACAAATGTGGGAGATAAATAAATTGTGCGCAAACTGTTTGTAAATGCCTTATAAATGGTTTATTATGGACCCTTAAAATAAAGTGTTACCCTAGGATGTTGCTGGGCCCAGCACAGGCAGTGTGGTCCCCTGGTCTACTGGTCCCAGCGCCGTGTGAAAGGCTTAGCAGAGACAGCTCAGAGGTGAGTGCAGTGGAGGAAGAAAACACAGAGACATAGATGTACTGCCAGTTCCTTCATTCACAGAACAAAAATATAAACGCAACATGTAAAGTGTTGGTCCCATGTTTCATGAGCTTAAATAAAAGATCCCAGAAATGTTCCACATGCACAATTTTTTTTTTTTAATCTAACATTTTGTGCACAAATTTGTTTACATCCCTGTTAGTGAGCATTTCTTATTTGCCAAGATAATAATATAATATAATATAAATATAATAATATAATATATAATATAATATAATATAATATGCCATTTAGCAGACGCTTTTATCCAAAGCGACTTACAGTCATGCGTGCATACATTTTTGTGTATGGGTGGTCCCGGGGATCGAACCCACTACCTTGGCGTTACAAGCGCCGTGCTCTACCAGCTGAGCTACAGAGGACCACAAGATAACCCATCCACCTGACAGGTGTGGCATATCAAGAAGCTGATTAAACAGCATGATCATTACACAGGTGCACCTTGTGCTGGGGACAATAAAAGGCCACTCTAAAATGTGCAGTTTTGTCACACAACACAATGCCACAGATGTATCAAGTTTTGAGGGAGTGTGCAATTGGCATGCTGACAGCAGGAATGTCCACCAGAGCTGTTGCCAGAGAATTTAATGTTCATTTCTCTACCATAAGCCACCTCGCACTTCGTTTTAGAGAATTTGGCAGTATGTCCAACCGGCCCCACAACCGCAGACCACCTGTATGGTGTCAGGTGGGCGAGTTCCATTCCACAGGCCACAATCAACAGCCTGATCAACTCTATGTGAAGGAGATGTGTCGCGCTGCAGTATGCAAATGGTGGTCACCAGTGCTTAAATGTTTTATCGGGAAGTGCCAGAATAAAAAGTGAGCTTGAGTGGGGGGTGACCTGGGGAGCTCTGAGGTACCGGAACGCATGAGAAAAAAAGATCACCTTTATAATATAGCATTGAATGCATATCATCATACTTGCTTAGTGGCATAGAGCAGTAGTGTAGAGGCACTTGCAGAAGTTGCACACATGGAAAACATTTTTTGTGGCCTAGGGTCTGGGAAATGTATGTCCTTTTATAAACGCATATTATGCAATTCTACGTCATTTTACATGACTGCAGACTTTGGCATAATCTTTTTTAATGCTGCGTTCAAAACAACGGGGAACTGGGAAATCTTCGACTTCAGACTTCGGTGCGTTCAAGACAACTGGGAATTCTGGAAAAAACTAACTCTAACTGGAAAAATTTGTTTTGAACGGTCATCCAACTTGGAATTTCAAGTGGGGAACTCTGGCCTCTTTCTAGAGCTCCGACTTTCCGACCTGAAGATCACTGATGTCATGATTCGACCTATTTTTTCCCCGAGTTCCCAGTTGTCTTGAAAGCACCATAAAACCGCACAAATGATCGAAATGACAGGCTACATTGACACTGAGAATCTGAGAATCATCAATAGCCTAGGCCTAGAAGTGTGGAGAGACATATTGTATGCTACAATATGAGGAGGAAATTATAGTCCTTAAAATGCTTTCCAGTTTCACTGACTCACCCAATGATGTGCAGCTTACTAGCTGGTTTTGGCCTATGGGCTCGTGCCAAAAGCCTCTCTCTCGCTCTAGTTTTACTTTGTAAAACAATATTTGGAAGTTGATCAAATATTTTGGTAGCCTACAGTTGACAGATTATACTCTTCTCTTTTCAGCAGGAGCCATTTGCTTTCCAACCTGTGTTTTCCCGCAATTGTAGGCTATTTGAAATATTGCGAAAGACAAGTTTTGTCTGTATGCTGTTTGTTGACTGAGAGATTTGCTGCGCGTTGCTGACTGTACGCTATGCCTATTTATTGGGCTACAGTCCACAGCTAGGCTATTTTTTAAATAAGCTATTTATCCTCTGTGGCAGGAGAATTAACGAAGAGGCAACTTTCATTAACTTTGATTGCGTTTATTCGAATTTTTACATTGCAAAAAGTGACAATTATTTTTCATGCCAGGAAAGGTACCGGATCCGGCCAAATAGGTTCCAGAACGAAACAGTCCAAAACGGAGAGGTGCCGGATCCTGTTCTGGCAGGATCTGACTCAAATTAAGCACTGGTGGTCACACAAGATACTGACTGGTTTTCTGATCTATGCCCCTACCTGTTTTTAAAGGTATCTGTGACCAATATATGCAT
Source organism: Coregonus clupeaformis (assembly GCF_020615455.1). Lineage (NCBI taxonomy): Eukaryota > Metazoa > Chordata > Actinopteri > Salmoniformes > Salmonidae > Coregonus > Coregonus clupeaformis. The sequence goes on along the minus strand of NC_059205.1, from coordinate 4,714,775 downwards.
ATCTGTATTCCCAGTCATGTGAAATCCATAGATTAGGGACTAATGATTTTATTTAAATTGACTGATTTCCTTATATGAACTGTAACTCAGTAAAATCTTTGAAATTGTTGCATGTTGTGTTTATATTTTTTGTTCAGTATATGTTGGCTCTATATTTAATAGCAATTAACACTTAGGAGTGGCAGACAGAGACAGAGTGACAGACAGAGACAGAGTGACAGACAGAGTGACAGACAGAGACAGAGTGACAGACAGAGACAGAGTGACAGACAGAGTGACAGACAGAGTCAGAGTGACAGACAGAGACAGAGTGACAGACAGAGACAGAGTGACAGACAGAGACAGAGTGACAGACAGAGTGACAGAGTGACAGACAGAGTGATAGACAGAGACAGAGTGACAGACAGAGACAGAGTGACAGACAGAGACAGAGTGACAGACAGAGTGACAGACAGAGACAGAGTGACAGACAGAGTGACAGACAGAGTGACAGACAGAGACAGAGTGACAGACAGAGTCAGAGTGACTGACAGACGGAGTGACAGACAGACAGACAGACAGACAGACAGACAGAGTGACAGACAGAGACAGTGACAGACAGATACGAGACAGAGTGACAGACAGTGACAGACAGATACGAGACAGACAGACAGACAGACAGAGTGACAGCCAGAGTTACAGACAGACAGAGTGACAGACAGAGACAGTGACAGACAGAGACAGAGTGACAGACAGTGACAGACAGAGTGACAGACAGGGTGACAGACAGAGTGACAGACAGAGTGACAGACAGTGACAGACAGACTGACAGAGAGAGTGACAGACAGAAAGACAGACAGAGTGACAGACAGAGTGACAGACAGAGACAGAGTGACAGACAGAGTGACAGACAGAGACAGAGTGACAGACAGAGTGACAGACAGAGACAGAAAGACAGATGGAGTGACAGACAGTGACAGACAGACTGACAGACAGAGTGACAGACAGACAGACAGAGTGACAGACAGACAGACAGTGACAGACAGAGACAGTGACAGACAGAGTGACAGACAGAGTGACAGACATACTGACAGAGAGAGTGACAGACAGAAAGACAGACAGAGTGACAGACAGAGTGACAGACAGAGTGACAGACAGAGTGACAGACAGAGTGACAGACAGAGACAGAGTGACAGACAGAGTGACAGACAGAGACAGAAAGACAGACGGAGTGACAGACAGTGACAGACAGACTGACAGACAGAGTGACAGACAGAGTGACAGACAGACAGACAGACAGACAGACAGAGTGACAGACAGAGACAGTGACAGACAGAGACAGTGACAGACAGAGACAGTGACAGACAGAGTGACAGACAGGGTGACAGACAGTGACAGACAGAGTGACAGACAGAGTGACAGACAGACAGACAGTGACAGACAGAGACAGTGACAGACAGAGTGACAGACAGTGACAGACAGAGTGACAGACAGAGTGACAGACAGACTGACAGAGAGAGTGACAGACAGAGTGACAGACAGAGTGACAGACAGAGTGACAGACAGAGTGACAGACAGACAGACGGAGTGACAGACAGTGACAGACAGACTGACAGACAGAGTGACAGACAGACAGACAGAGTGACAGACAGAGACAGTGACAGACAGAGACAGTGACAGACAGAGACAGTGACAGACAGAGTGACAGACAGGGTGACAGACAGTGACAGACAGAGTGACAGACAGTGACAGACAGAGTGACAGACAGAGTGACAGACAGAGTGACAGACAGACAGACAGACAGACAGTGACAGACAGAGTGACAGGAAGTGACAGACAGAGTGACAGACAGACACAGTGACAGCAGAGAAGATGCAGAGACAGATTGCACAACAGGAAGGCAACAGAGGCCCAGTTATAGTGGTGAGTTGTATCTCCAGTGGTGCTTTTACAAGCTGAATTTTTGTCCCCAGTCTGGCCCTGGGCACTGCTGGGATACATAACCATGTGGGAACATTCTGTTGTCACTTTTTTTTCGCACCACTTGGCATTGTGAATTTGACATTACAATGCAATGTATGGTGACTATTTATAATTATGGGAGAGAAAAATATATATTTATTTTTAACACAGACCCATAAGTTGTATCTGTCCCCAGGGAGTGAGACAGAGTGATAAATGAACCCCCGATTCCCTTGAAGTCCGAGAAAAATATATAGATGAAGTATTTGAAATATCTACCACATGCACAGCATCAATAGAAATGAGTGACTCGGCACCGTGGTATGTCCGGGAAAGCTATGGGTTAATTTAAGACTGAAAGGAAACCTGTTGCCAATTAAGTGCGCGGAATGCCACATGTAGCCTCGACACATCTTCCAGATCGTGTAGAGGGATCCGAACGTACCATATCCACTCAGGAGAGAAAGGCTGGCAGTTCATTCAGTTTCAGTCACTCCAAAAGGCTACATTAATTGAGAGAGTGTGTGGATGATCTGAAAGCACTCTTTCCTTCGGGGGAAACGCTAACGAGACATGCCAAACTAAAGGATTTAAACGCGCAGTTAACCAGGCAGCTTGGATTCCGGGATGCGTAAAAGCACCTGATGGGATGCTAAAAGGGGCACAATTCTACGTTGGTTAAATAACTCTCCTTTTACATCGTGGATAATATGAAAATGACTATTATAACTCCATTGTTTCTGCTCTGCTTGACATTGTTGGTCAGCACAACCGAGAGTGTGGCGGAGATATGCAGGGGGACGCATTGTTTCAACTCTGAGGACTGGACCAGACCTTGTACAGGGGCGCATTGCCAGCGGCGAACGGACGCAGCACCCCAACACTTAAACCCCCTAACGCAAGACAGGCAAGCGTTTGTTAAGCCCCTTTACCAGGATGCCCATACTAACCCTCAGACCAGACGTGCACAGGTACCATACACTATCATTCAACCACATCGTGGTGGCACGGCCACAAGCGACACGCAGAAAGCAAACCCAAGGACCATTACCGCTGAGGTGTACAACCCCGGGTGCAAAGGAGGGAATTGTCAAGCTTCCCAGCCGCGACCAACGAGAACTGAGAGTGTCCCCCGGGAATGCAAAGGGATTGAATGTAAACTACCACTCAGGATGCGACCCAAGCCGAATCCCCAACCGTGCATTGGCGACAGCTGTGTCACTGGTGGTGGCGAAGACCCGAGAGGGCAGCAGCCCCCCTTGGTTCATGACAGAGCGGCGCAATTTCTTGGAGAATTTCCGGAGTTTGGATCAGAACGTGGTTCATCGCCTCTGGGAATACAGTTGACATGCGACATCAAACCAGGTTTAGCGTGTGACCCTCTGGCGTACAGATTTTTCTACAATTAATTTTAAAATGATCATGCTCCCAAAGTAATTCATAGTTTAGCTAGCAGTTAATGTTACCAGAAAAAATATATAATTTAAGTCTACACCAATGAGAGTTCAAATGTACTCTGATTTAGTTTATTTTTAAGACTTTACACTAGTGTAGAGTGAATGCAACAATAACCAGTTGGCCAGTGTTAATTCTCAACTATTTACAGTTACAGAAACTCTGTGAAAAGGTTAAAAAGATAGCTGTAGTGTGGGATAATATTTACTTTTTGAAGTGTTAAATGTAACACATTTAGAGTTAATTTAACACTTGCAATATAAATGAGGTCAAATACAGATATTAGAGAATAAAGGTATTGAAACCATATATACTTTCCTAGAATACATGAGTCTAGCAGGATTTATAACCAATATATCACTGCAACCTCAGAACAATTGAGTTTGATCATTCACACTGAAAGGTATTTTTGTATGCAAACTGTTCTAATATATATATATATATATATATATAAAATGGTTTCACTATGTAAATGATCAATGTGATGAGTGTTTATATGTGTGCATGAAAAGTATTTGTGTGTGTGTGTGTGTGTGTGTGTGTGTGTGTGCGTGTGTGTGTGTGTGTGTGTGTGTGTGTGTGTGTGTGTGTGTGTGTGTGTGTGTGTGTGTGTGTGTGGCTGCGGGTGAACACATGAATCCCTAGCTACCCTGTCCTCCCTCCAACACAGGCAACAACGAGGTGCCCTCGGAGGACACCCTGGTGCTGCAGCTGCGTCTGGCCAAGGGCCAGGAGAAGCTGGTGGAGGCGCTGAAGGGCCAGCAGGACGACATAAGGGAGCTGCAGAGCAGACTGAGCCAGCAGCAGGGGACGCTGGTCAGCCAGCAGAGAGAGATCCTGGAGCAGCAGGGCAGACTGAGCCAACAGATGGACCAGGTCTGGAACCACATCTGAAACATTGTGGTTTCCCTTTGCTGGAGGGAAGAATTAATAGACATGATGCAGAGCTTGGCTGTTGCTATGGCACATAACACCTGCTGTGTTATTAATAGACCACTGGAAGGTTTAATTTATTTATTTTCAGCAACATTTAGGTAATAAACCTTTAATAAAACTTTCCTAAAACCATCCAATAAAACAAAAAAAACAGTTATTGCAGTGCTCTGATGAAGGATCTTGCTCCAAAACACGTCAACATTATTGAAAGTTGCCATCCTGAACCTTCTTTCAGCAAACCAGTAAATGCATTGCTTGCCGTTTGGTGTTTTAGGCTGGGTTTCTGTATAGCACTTTGTGACATCTGCTGATGTAAAAAAAGGCTTTATAAATACAATTTGATTGATTGATTTCTGTGTTTGGTCTCATCTCAGGTCAAGGCCCAGTATGGCCTAGTCCTAGAGAACGTCAAGCAGATGTCATTCCAGCAGGAGGCGCTAGAGAGCCACGTGGTGGCCCCCAGGGGCCAGGCCAGGGCCCACCACAGGCAGGCCTACGCTGTGCACAAGGTGGACATGGAGGCCAGTGTGATGGACGTAGAGCTCCCCATGTTGGCCTGCGGCTCCTGTGGAGCGGAGGAGTACTGCGACTTCAGGACAGGTCGGCCGCAATGTGAGAGGTGCACCATCTGTCCAGCGGGCTTCTTCCTGGTGTCCCAGTGCTCCTTCCATGCTGACAGGATATGCCAGGTGAGGAGAAGTGTTAGTAATGTTGAAAACACAACACACAAATCAAATGAAAATGTATATGAAGTGCATTAGCGGTAGAACAAGGACCGAACCCTGCGGAACTCCGCAGGGTTCGGTCCTTGTGTAGATGCACAAGCACACCCATTCAGGAGTTTTATTATGTTTTATTAATCATGTTTTATATATTACAGGACAGAGATGAATGCCTTGAAGTAGCAAACCTGTGTGCAGAACAGAATAAATGTCTAAACACTCCAGGTAAGAAGGGTTTAACCTGTTTGGTGAAAAACTCTTACTGTATCAGCAATCCTTTGTCCATAATCCTATGCTACATATGACAATTCCTCCTCCACTCACTCTATAGTGAAGGTGAAAGAGTTAGAAATGTTCTACTTCTGTATTTGTGTGTGAGAGTTAACTTCTGTCCTCCACTGTTTCTATGTGAACCAGGTGGGTTCAGGTGCCAGGGCTTGTCTGAGAGAGAGGCCAGCGCAGGCTTGTGTGGACACGCCTACTTCTACAACTCAGAGATGGAGGAGTGTCAGGCCTGTCAGGAGTGTGAGGCGGAGCCAGTGGCCACACCCTGCACCTTCATGAGTGATACTGTCTGCTCCACCCCTTCCACCACCGACAGCAGCAGGCTGTCCATGGCCTGGGCGGGGGATGTGACCCTGCCTCCTGCCAAGAGCCAAGCCCCTGGTCACGCCTTCCCCAACCTGCAGCTCCACATCCAGGGGCGGGGTGACAGCAATCTGCTGTCCACCGAAGACGGCCATCTGGTGCTGAGACAGCACGGCCTTGTGTGGGCAGACGAGAACTTGGCCCTGAGCCACGGATGCCGCAGTTTCGTCCAGGTGTGTCTGCAGTTTAACGCCAGTGACCTGGCCGAGGGGCGGGACCTTGGTGGGGTCAGGGTGGAGCAGCGGGAGGGAAAGGCACTCCAGGGTGCCAGTGTTAGTGGGGTGGCAGAAGTTGCTCCAGGAAGTATGCTCTCCCTGCTCCTCAGGAGCGCCAGCCACCATTGCAACCACACAAGCGATGGCCTGCGCCTACATGACCCCTCTGTGGCCCCTCTCAGCCTCTTCTGGCTGTCCCATGACACCGGGGCCGTTGCCATGGCGGCGCAGGCAGTGTCATCGGCGCACTACCACACCAACTACCGGCCCGCCTTCAAGACCACGTCCACCTCTGACCCGTACGTTGTGGGGCTGACTCACGATGGGCGTGGAGTGCGCTTCACCGAAAGTGGCACGGTGCGCTTTGTGTTCCAGCAGGCACTCTACTCCATGGGCCAGGCGTGCGTGACCGAAGGCTTTCACCTGCTGGCCTACATCAACCGCAATGGGAGCAGCATGGAGCTGACTCGAACCTATAAGACGGGTGTCCACTACCGCGACACGTCCATCTCCCTGTCTGCTGCCACCAGGGTCGGCCCAGGCGATACTCTGGGCTTTGAGATCCTCTCCCCGGGGCAGTGCAACATCCGCTACTTCGGCGACGACTCCGGCATCAGCGCCCTCAGCTTGGTGTGGGTCCCCGCCGCCATCTCCGCCGCCCTCTCCGCCTCAGTGGCACGCACAGGCTTGCCCTCCGGAGCGGTGCGCAACAAGCCCCTGTATTTCCGCCAGGTCAGCCCCCACATGCCGCAGGTGCAGGTTGGGCTTCCAGGGAAGGGTCGCGCTGAACAAGGACGCGAGTTTGTCTTCATGGAGAGCGGGACAGCCAGCTTGGCACTGGACCTGAAGCTGATCCACTCCTGCAACCCGGTTAAAGTCACCCTGCTCCGGCATAGAGGCGAGGAGGCAGGGGAGGAGGGCAAGCCAGTGCCCCTGGCCCAGCAAGTCGGGGGCCAGATGCCAGAGGGCAGTGAGTGGGCAAGTGTGGGGCTGCGGGCCTCCTTCCAGGTCCACAATGGCACGGCGGTTTTTGTCACATTGGACTGCGTGCGCGGACGGATCAATCAGATCAGTCATCAGGCGGGGAGCGGTGTCTCCGTACTGTGGGTGGCAGCATATCACTAGTCTAGAAACACCAAACTAACAATACCTAGCTAACCTAAAGCAGGGTTTACCAAATCTTTTACTTCTTCAATTAGCCTTTGATCAACAATATTGTTAAATTTTAGCATGGTTTCCGTTATGTATAAAAAGTACCCTTACTTATACTTACTTAAAATAGACCAAATGATGATTTTGGTGGCAGAGAGCATATTTAAGATTTATGGTATTTTATGCATATTTTATACTGTATTTTGATATGATAATGATGCTAGAATTAGCATTGTTATTCAACAATTATTGGTATGAACCTCCTTTCATGTTGACATTTGTTGGGCGCATATTTTTTCTGTCTTGTATTTACAGTATATAATTGAGTTAGTGTATTGACGCCAGAGTTTTATAGAAGATACTTAAAATTATTTTGCTTTCATCAAGGATGATTTTGCAGGGCTGGTTTTACTCTGAAATGTGTTAAGAGCATATGTTTCGGGTTAGCCGCCATTTTCTAATGTGAGTGTCTTCTGCATGCCTTATTTAATGACCATTTTCAGGAGACCCAGAAAGGGTTTGTACACTCTTGTGTGGAGGTCCACTTGTGTAAGACACTCACAAAGAAGTGTGTATTAGCACTTGTTTAGAATGACAGTGACTTACTATAACCACCATTTAGAGTTCTAAGACAGGCAATTATGCCACCAGCCAAAGTGCCAGTCTTAAATGCCAATAATACATGCTTTGTAAATATTAAACATAAAACACTGATTATGACACCAAACCTCATGCTTATTAATAAGTCAAGGTCACTAAACACTCACTGCTTTAACGCACAAGACTGTAGGCTATATATTTTAATAGTGGTTGAAAGTTTGTTATATATTTAAGCAATAGGGGGTGTGGTAAATGGCCAATATACCACGGCTAAGTGCTGTTCTTATGCACGATGCAATGCAGAGTGTCTGGATATAGCCATTTGCCGTGGTATATTGGCCATATATCACAAACCCCTGAGGTGCCTTATTGCTATTATAAACTGGTTACCAACGTAATTAGAGCAGTAAAAGTAAATGTTTTGTCATACCCGTGGTATACGGTCTGATATACCATGGCTGTCAGCCAATCAGCATTCAGGGCTCGAACCACCCAGTTTATAATTAAGTAATAAGTCCCGAGGGGGTGTGGCATATGGCCGATATACCACGGCTAAGTGCTCTTCTTACGCACGACGCAATGCGGAGTGCCTGGATACGTTTACATTTACATTTAAGTCATTTAGCAGATGCTCTTATCCAGAGCGACTTACAACAGCACTTAGCCATGGTATTTTGGCCATATACCACAAACCTCCAAGGTGCCTTATTGCTATTATAAACTGGTTACCAATGTAAATAAACAAGTATTTTTTGCATCATACCCGTGGTATACATTGTCTTATATATATTATACACACGCGACTGAAATGCTGTTTCAGCCAATCAGCATCCAGGACCCAAACCACCCAGTTTATAATATGTACAGCATAATGTGCATATGTTACTACAAGCTATATGTCCCTAACCCTAATTATAAAGTAATCATAAAGACAGACAATCTGTCATATACCTTTGTAATCACATGTAAAGACCTGCGTGGTATGAGAGACGTGTCTGTCCTCATGTCTTGAATTAAACCCAGGTGTTGCCGGCAAAAAAAGACCCAGATGTTTTGCATTGAAGATCAAAAGACACAGTGGGTCTTTTACATTGAATTTAAACAGTTGAAATGGTATTTGAAAAGTGGTTAATAGTCTTCCAGTTATAACCTCTCCTTTCTCAGAATGTTTCCACTGCATTGGCTAAAGAGCAATATGCACAATACCCACCATATGAAATTCACCCTATTCAGCGGATGTTATAGTTTTATGTATAGTTTCATATTGCTGCAGACTAGGAATGATTCAATAAATCATGGTCCTAGTGAAGCCAATGAGCTCGTCTGTGCATGTCATGAGATGTGATCTGTTGCTATATCAGGACCAAAAACATGCAGACACACCCACATGAAAAAATACTACAGTTTACTATAGAATACTACAGTGCTTACTATAGAATTATGTAGTAAACTGTAGAATATTACACTACACATTGTAGTATACCTCGACCATGTGTAGTACTTACTATAGAATGTTGTAGTATACTGCAGAATACTATAGTAAATACTACAGTATACTAGACCACAAAAACACTACAGTAAATACTACGGTCATGTTTGCAAAAACACTACAATAATTACTATAGTATACACTACAGCAGGGGTCTCCAACCCTGTTCCTGGAGAGCTACCCTCCTGTAGGTTTTCACTCCAACCTCAGTTGTAACTAACCTGATTCATCTTATCAACCTGCTAATAATTAGAATCAGGTGTGCTAGATTAGGGTTGGAGTGAAAACCTACAGGACGGCAGCTCTCCAGGAACGGGGTTGGAGAGCCCTGCACTACAGTATTTAATTTGCATATACCCTGCCCATTCCCCTCCCTTAACCCAAATTGTGCCACCCAGAAGTGAGAAACCTACATGCCAAGTATCGACAATATATTGTGTTCCCTACAGGTTATAGAAAAGAGCAGCTCTGAACTCTCCATTCAGACCTCAATCCTACCTACCTACCTACAGGTTATGAAACATTTCCTCAAATACAATTTCCTCAAAGACAAAGTCACCATTGCTATGTCAAAGATAATAAAACTAAAATACTATAGTAAATACTACAGTCATGTCTGCAAAAACACTACAGTAAATACTTCAGTATACTACCATCCGCAAAAACACTACAGTAATTACTATAGTATATACTAGTTTCTTTCTTACTAGAGTATTTATACTATCATAAACTGTAAATACTACAGTATACTACATGCATGTCCGCAAAACTACACTAAGCACTACAGTATTCACTGTAGTGTTTTTGCGGACTTTAGTGAATACTACAATAAAGTGAATACTATAGTATTTAACTATAGAATACTATAGTATTTTTTCATATGGGCAGCAGCTTTTCAGGAACAGAGGTGCCTACTTCTACTTTAAAAAGGCTTATAATGGCACAGGTAATAGTAAACGGCATGAAACGGGGAGGTACTATTTTAACTTAGTTTGTTTTCCGTTGCAAAACCTTTCACTACAGTGTGCCCTACTGAACAAAACTCAGTTAGTTACTTTACATTGATACGTTTTTGCTCATCATATTGAGATCAACAGACAAATGCTGATTTAATGGTAAGTAACTATCATAAAGATACAAAAGAATCCCCATACCATTTATTTAGATATTAGCATTACACCTTTAAAATCCAGAGTAGTTGAAAAAAGCAACGCCTCGCCTTACCTCCTCTTGTGTATAGTTGTATTCCAATATGGCATTTTTGGGGGGGAACAATCGTATTGGATAGGGATTATGTTTGCCACAGACTAATTACCACAAGGTCAAGGGGACATAATTCAAAGAGCATGTCATCATGGTAGAAATCAAAACTACTCCACTTTGACTTGTGAGTTATAGCTGTGATAAAAAAGAAAAGGTCAAAGTCCCCCCTTAACCTAGTGCTGGCCCCCTGTGCGGGGAACCAGCCAGCCTCTCACGTTAGCGCTTTAGCTAAACGCCAATGTAACACAGATGGAGAGCAGCAAATCCTCTGTGATCTGGCGACACTGTAAACATTTAACCTGTGAAGAGCGGTATTAAAAATAGACTATAATGTTTAAAAATGGACTGTTTCATTTTAGTCATAGGCCTTTGTCGGTCATGTATACCCCAGAGTTACTTGCAGGGGAACGTTTAGGATAAATGGTAGCATGTACACTGAAAAGGTTGGAGGTGGAAGAGTTTCGTCGATGCCTTACATTACACAAATAAAAAGGCTGAAGTTCAAAGTCATTGAAAAGGATCCACGGGTTAAAGTAAATGTCCAGTGTTTCCAGATTTCTATTAAATATGACCTATAATTAATCACAATGTGTAAAAAAAAAATTCATTCCAAATTTTTTTTATTTAAGTATGTTAAAAAGCAGCTTTTCTGTGTTGGAATGGTGTGGGCGTACCCCAACAACAGAATGGTGTGGGCGTATACCGGTCATAAAAAATATTCATGCGAGTAGACCGCTGATTGGCCAGCTCATCCTCTATGAGCAAATAATACGCATTTTTTAAACAGTCTGTTTGAGATCCAAGTTTGAAGTGGTTTTTTTTTAAAGTGGTTGTTTTTTCTCCAATTGATGCTTTGGCCACAAATACAAGTATAGGATGCGTCAACAACATTATTTCGGTATGCGTTAACAGAATATTTACTTTCAAAAGTGAGATTTTCCCTGCACAGTTACTTTAAAAGGTAGAGTCAGCGATGCACAAAGTAAACAGCAATATTGGGTCGATTTCCCCAACAACTAAGAGCATTGAAACGCAAGGCTAAACCTCTCCACTGTTTCCGGTCCACAGCTATTACGTTGTAGCTATTGAAGCGCACCTGTGCACATGTGATGATACTCTGTGATACTGAGTTAATTATAGTGCATCGTCTTGCATTGTGCTCATCTGTGACATCCGCGGTGCTACTCGTGGCAATGTCATATTGCTGAGTCTCAGTTTAAAATGATAGTTCGCTTTTTTGAAGTTTAGACAAATATGGTGAATAAACAAAGATAGTTCACTCAGGCCATTTACCCTTGAAAAAAAAATGGTCAGTTCTGGTCTGCTTTGGTTCTCCCATAGACACCAATGCAATAGCAGCTGGGTCCGGTCTGCTAAGTTCATTGACTGTAACGTAGGCAGAAAAAAATTAAAACGTGGGGTGTCTCGCTTCCTCTTCTGTCTCTGGTTTACCCTTAAATTACACTTACCTAAGGTGGTGTTGAATCACCCAGAATGTTTTTTAAGTGCATTAACTCGTTATTTAGCTAGGTCCAGCATCTCCCAGTTGAGCATGAGTGCTGCTAGCAATGCTAGTGGAAATGGCTAGCATGGCTAACTGTACTCTCAAAACCACAAAAAAAAATGTCCTTCAGACCATCTCCAAAACAATATACACAGCCACACCATGTTTTCAGATATATATGTGGGACTATCACGCAAGGATTTTCTTGCAGGCGGGCAGAGTCAAAAAGGCAATCAGGAAATGCTTCACAATTCAAATACAGTCAACTTTTACACATATAATAGCAAGTGGTCCTCTGTAGCTCAGCTGGTAGAGCACGGCGCTTGTAACGTCAAGGTAGTGGGTTAGATCCCCGGGACCACCCATACGTAAAAATGTATGCACGCATGACTGTAAGTCGCTTTGGATAAAAGCGTCTGCTAAATGGCATATTATTATTATTATTATAAGTACAGTATATTACAGATATACAATATCAGTTCCTTTGAGGGACATGCTTTTGAGACCACATAACTTCCACTACCATTGGTAGCCCAGGAGATGCTGGACCTGGCTAAAATAACCAGATAACGGACCTAAAAACTGCCTGCATGGATGGATGATACCACCCACATTAAAAAGGAAACCATCCCTTTAACAATCAGTGGAACTATCCCTTTAACAGTAGGTGGATTGTCCATTGACATCAATGCATGCTTCAATGCAAACACTGATGTTATGCTCATATCTGCAATTAGGATTCGGTCCTTGGGGAGCTATACAACAGAATCACACAGGTGGCCTTCACAGCAGACGGGCGAATGCTCGGTAGAGGCGGGGGGGATTGGGTGGGGGGAAGTGTGGTATCCATGTTTCACAGACAGAAGACCAACTGCAACTAGGAGAAAGTCTGTTTTTGAGAACTCTTGTGGATTAACACAACCACCCATCAGATCACATTAACAGTGTCCCACTGACAAACAGTCCCAGAGGGTGAGAGAGCGAGGCAGACAGAGAGAGGCAGACAGAGAGAGAAAAGTAGAGACAGAAGGAGAGAAAGAAAGAGTGCTACTGTTACCTCCTGTGGAAGGATAGGCCTCTAGGTGATGCCGCGCCATCTGGAAGCATTTGGGACTTGTTTTGGAGGCAACTCAGGCAAGCTTTGTTCTCAGTTTCCCTGTTAACTCTGCATATTCCTTAAGATAAAGGCTTAACCATGATTTGATTTTCCTGAATGGCCATATGAAACATGTCATTTTTTGTTGTCCTGTAGGCGTACGAATGAAGTGAAAAATCGATTAATAAGTGTACCTTCCAAAAAAACTTCTGAAACCCTACCTCTTCACCACAGGAGGTTGGTGGCACCTTAATTTGGGAGGACGGGCTCGTGGTAATGGCTGGAGCGGAATCGGTGGAATGGTATCAAATAAATGGTTTCCATGTGTTTGATGCCATTCCATTTACTCCGTTCCAGACATTAGTATGAACCGTCCTCCCCTCAGCAGCCTCCACTGCTCTTCAAAGAGTATGTTAAGACGACAGAGTCTTATCCCCCCCATTAACAAAATAACAAATAAAGCTTGCACTAGTTTTTTCCTACAAGCATTGACTTTGCTGATAACTTTGTTGAGGAAATATTTACTTACAACTGTGATGTGATTGTCTCACGTAGCTATCTTAAGATGAATGCACTAACTAAGTCGTTCTGGAAAAGAGCGTCTGCTAAATTACTAAAATGTAAATAAGTGTTCTTAATGTTATGACATGGAGTGTATCCAACAATGTACTCAACATTAAACAGTATTCTATGTACTGTAGTAAACATTAGGTTTCCTTTCCTATGCAGTACAGCCATCTATGGCTTTCAGTATTTAGTATTTATTAGGATCCCCAATTAGCTGCTTCCAAGGCAACGGTTACTCTTCCTGAGGTCCCAGGTCAGAGACCCAGTCAAAGAAAGCACAGATCTTTCAGATAAGGTCCTACTATATTAGGGAAAACTGAGTGGGCTAAATTGAGCTGAACCTTGTCAATGTAACAAACAGTACCTTGCATTCCCCCCTAATAGCATAGTTGGCATGACATAGGGCCTGCAGTATGGTTTCAATATCGGGTAAAGATAGATATAGAGCGCCATCTAGAGGTTCAAATGGACACTGAGGGGATAGATACCAAGGCATAAACTGTTCTTTATATTAATACTCCTCATTCTCACTTTAGTTTTTGTTAACGCCACACAGGAAACAAAGAAAATGCCTGTTTTACAGTTTAAAGTAATTGAACATTAGTCAATTATGAGACAAAACCAGTAGTAGTGAACACATTTCAATCTCATGAATGCAATTTCCCTTTTATCTGAGGTTGACAAGAAAAGTGAAAACACAGCAACATGCATTGTTCGGTTTAATATAGCTATGTTTTATTTATATATTTTACTGTAACCACAAATCTTTGGCTATGTTCAGGATAACATTAATCCAAATGCCAGTCGTTGACATTGACCTGGTTGCCATCAATACCGTTCTCTGACACACCTGTATAGCCGACACAACAGAAGCCTACTCTCACTACAATATAAATCAACATAGTTAGAGGTATTTTCAATAACATACTATTTTAGGAGGATATGTGATATTATTAATTACCATACAGTAGATGCCTTTAATTCTACATCCCTATGATTGTACATGAAGCCTTTACGATTAATGTTCATATTTCCTTTAAAATGATTAAATCCTACAAATCAAGGCTTAATATATTCATTTTAGAGCACTATCACTCTCTAAAAGCATTAACATCAACTGCAATGAACATGTTTATATCTTATAGTTAGATTGGTTACTACTGCTGTTTTATTAGAAAAAAAGAATTGTCAATCAAAATGTGTGTAAATATGTGAAAGAGATGGCAGTTTAGAGGCTATGATCTATAAAGGTGATCTATAAACACCGGTCACCTTTTTCTACAGGTTAGAAAATCCCAAACGACGGATAGAAATTCTAAACCAGATATGTTTCCGAGATCTTCTCGATTTAAAAATGGAGTCATCTCGTGATCCTCTGTACGTAAAGTTTTACGATGAGATTATTCGGAACTTGAGTGGCGAGTGTTGCAACAGGACGAAAATATAGCATTTCTTAAAGGCTAGTCAAGGCAGCTACGTGGTAGACACTGATGCTACAGCCAACCTCAACGGTCAGCCACAACGAAGAGGAAAGGAACAAGAGCATGTCTGTAGGAATATGTTTTGGGTTGGGGGGGGTGCTGAGGAGTATTTTACCTCCACTAATACAGGAGTAGTAAAGGGCAAGTTCACTAATTTTGTTTAAAAAAAAAAAAAAAAAAAAGGGGGAATAAATAACATTGTTGCATTTAATTTTTTCAGAGGGTCCTGCAGCACTCTCAGCACCCCTACTTCTCACGGCTTTGAATAAAGAGAGTGAAAAAGTAACAATGAGAAATAATAAATAGCTGGTTACATTCCTGTATGTAAGAAGCAAGAAGAGGAAAGTCAAACTGTACCAGGAATGTGGAATGTGTGATAGTAAACATACAGTATATCAATAATCGTTTTTTTTTTGGTTTTAAGAACAGTATTTCAAGTTCAGTTCTATGACATTTACTTCATTATCCAGTATACTGGCCAGGCTACCTGGCAGTCTTCTGTTCATAACAACTCGATGTAGAAGTTATGGTGACATCTTCTGTCTGCGTTAGTAACACACGATGATATGGTTGGTTTTCGGTCCATGCTGCAGTCAGAGCCGAAGACGAGGAGGAGGAAGAGGTGAGAGAAGAGGAGAGCGAGGGAGAAGTATAAGAAAACAGGGGTCTTAGTGCAGGACCTCCAGTAGGAGGCGTTTGAAGTCTCCTCCACACTCAGAGCTCAGAGCGTCTTTCAGAGGAACGTCATACTTCTCCAGGTACATCTCCTTAATGGTCTCCAGGTCAAACTGTTGGAAACAAACAAACACTCACATGATCTTCTGATTCTATAAATTATCTTCGTATGACTTTGATACGTTCTTATTAGGGGCAAGTAGTAGTAATCATGGGTTGCACCTCCGTCACTCGGTTGCGTCATGCCATTGTTATGAACATACAACCATATTGACCAGGTCACTCTTGAAAAATAGATTATCTCAATGAGAAAAACCTGTATAAATAAAGGTTAAATAAAACAAATATTTGTACCCTGAAGGCCACTGGTACGCAGTCATTCTGAACGAATGACTGTTTCATCAAAATTACACTACAGTGGCCTGGAAATACGACGATATTGCTAAAGTAAGAAATAATGAAATGGGAAACGTCGCCATCATTATGATGTCCTCAAATTTACTTTAGAGAGATGGCAATGTTGCCATTAGCTAGCAAAGTTTGTACAAAAAAAATATTTGCTAGCAATGCTAATGTTAGCTAGCTAAAATTCAGTGCAGTCCCCTCAATCTTAGCTAGCTAAAGTTATCCTGCATCTAAAGCCAATCTGGCGACATCACCAATGACAAAATATTTATTTTGAAATGTCATCGTGTTTCCAAGCCACAGTAACGCACTTTAGACTAAATATTTTTTTCAGTTGGGCATCAGTCCTAAAACGTTCAAAATAACAGTGATTCCTTAGCATGTTTGTAAGGTCGTGTAATTTGCTCGCGCAACAATTATTGTGGCAACACCCTCCATCATAAGCCCTTACACAATACTGATAGGCAATGCCTTTTTTTCACTTATTTTCCTAACAGGACAAAAGCTTAGAAACACATTGGTGATACAAAACCCCTTAATGAGTAATATTCTGTGTCTCATGCCTTGATGTCATACCTCTGAGCGACCAACGATGATGCGGATGAGTGTGTCTTCGTCGGTGCCCGCCCCTTTCATTGCGGCGTTCAGGCGACGGGCGAAATAGAGCTGAGGGTTTTTGGCACACCTCACTGTTGAGAGAGAGAGACATGCACGCAGACACACACACACAGATGAATACTTCCCTG
Organism: Coregonus clupeaformis; assembly: GCF_020615455.1. NCBI lineage: Eukaryota > Metazoa > Chordata > Actinopteri > Salmoniformes > Salmonidae > Coregonus > Coregonus clupeaformis. The sequence continues at coordinate 4,697,880 of NC_059205.1, read as the reverse complement.
TACCCCTCACAAATCTCAAAGCACTGGGTGGAGGGTCACTTAAGTCTATAGCACCAGCGTCTGTTTTCATTTGATGAATGAAAGTTGGTTCTCTCATTTTAGAGTCTACCCACTATGTTATCGTCTCATGATGAAGATTCCTTCACAGACACTGGGTGAAATCTCATTTACAACTAATGGCAGTGAATGGTTTCACCCTCAGTTAGCCAAGTTAGTTAGCTATAATTAACAAAAATATAAAAAATGCAACATGCAACAAATTTTACTGAGTTACAGTTCATAAGAAAATCAGTCAATTGAAATAAATTCATTAGGCCCTAATCTATGGATTTCACATGAAGGGGCGCAGCCATGGGTGGAGCCAGGCCCAGCCAATCAGAATGAGTCTTTCCCCACGAAAGGACTTTATTACAGACATGAAACTGAGGAATATTTATCAGCTATCTGGGTGGCTGGTCTCAGACGATCCCGCAGGTGAAGAAGCCGGATGTGGAGGTCCTGGGCTGGTGTGGTTACACATTTATGTCATTTTAGCAGAGGCTCTTATCCAGAGCAGCTTACAGGAACAATTAGGGTTAAGTACTTTGCTCAAGGGCACATCGGCAGATTTTTCACCTAATCGGCTCGGGGATTAGAACCAGCCCCCTTTCGATTACTGACCCAACGCTCTTAACCACTATGCAACCTGCCGCCCCTACACGTGGTCTGCAGTTGTGAGGCCGGTTGAACGTACTGCCAAATTCTCTAAAACGATGTTGGAGGCGGCTTATGGTAGAGAAATGAACATTAAATTCTCTGGCAACAGCTCTGGTGTACATTCCTGCAGTCAGCATGCCAATTGCACCTGTGGCATTGTGTTGTGTGACAACTGCACATTTTAGAGTGGCCTTTTATTGTGCCCAGCACAAGGTGCACCTGTGTAATGATCATGCTGTTTAATCAGCTTCTTTATATGCCACACCTGTCAGGTGGATGGCAAAGGAGAAATGCTCACTAACAGGGATGTAAACAAATTTGTGCACAAAATTGGAGAGAAATCTTTGTGCGTATGGCAAATTTCTGGGATCTTTTATTTCAGCTCATGAAAACATATGACTAACCCTTCACATGTTGCGTTTATATTTTTTGTTCAGTGTATTTATTTACAGGTAGTTAGCAAAAGAGTGGTCGCCAGCTACCGTAACGCTGTTTGTGTCCAAAACATGGCTCTAAAAATGACATACCCAGGGTGATGTAGCACTCCTTTAAGGTCCCAGTAGCCTCGTTGTCAATGGCATCCAGGATCTCTGTCCCAGAGAGCTGGAGAGAACACAAACAAGACAGTGAACACAGAATCAAGATGGTGATCCATTTGTCCATACTGAGTACAAAACATGACTGACTACTTCTAGACAATTTCCCCAGTACTTAGAAGTGCTTCCATTTAATGACAGATAATGGTTCTCCTTTTATTTTTTTTTAAAGGACTGGGGCAGTCCCACTCCTCACTCATTTCTTGTTTTTTTGGATAGGACAGATAGAGGAGAGAGTGTGCTGAAATAGCAGTGGGACAGATTTTAACCCATGCTGCAGCAGTGTATGTGGGCTGGAGGCAGCAGCTTACTCCACTGGACCAACCTAGTAATAAATGGTTATTGTCTTCCACGGTTGACTATTATTGTCAATTCAGAGCGTTGACAGAGTTCATGACCCCCCCAGTGGCACATAGCAGGTGGACTGTACATACCTGCTCATAGATCTTGAAGGTGGCCTGAAGCTGCAGGTAGTTCCTGTGTGTCAGAATGTAAGTGAAGGTGGACTCGTCTGTTCCGAAACGACCCTCTCCTGCCTGACATCCACAAACAAAGACCAGAATAAAACACACCAGCAGAAAGCACAGGGATACAGTCAAAGTCATTGCTTACAAAAAGGAAGGAATTCTGGCTTGAGATCCGTACGCACAACTAGGAATTTTGCATAAATCACGCATTGATGTCAATGGCAGATTTACTCGAAAGACATGAGTTACTGACGTTGCTCTAACTCTACTTGGATCGTTGGGACACAATAGGGATAAACATCCTATTGATTCCTAGAGTATCATGAGGGGTTAATAGTAACAGACATGAAACAAGAGCCTGGTACAGTACGTAGTGAAAGCTCACCTCAAACATAGCGGTCGCGTCCTGCTCGGCCAGTCCCTCGTCCACCTCAAAGCCCTCATCCCTGTTAGCCTATCAGGGTAGAGAGAGAGAGGGGGGGAGTGGGGTAAAGAAGAGACGCAAAGAGAGAGAGAGAGCGTCTGGGAGGGATCATCAACCTATCAAGCCAAGGTATGATGTGAGTCAACATGTGGCATTAAAAAAAAGGGAGTTTTTCCCCACAACCAACAGTATTTTCCTGTTTCCCATTTACTTCTATTCACTTTCTTACCTAGCAGTCATTCTTATCCAAACCAACTTACAAATTAAAAACTGTATCATGGTCATTGTGATAGGATTGAGGGGATATGAGTCATGTACCTTTTAGTGCCGGGGAAGTGGGAAGGGGCAGTGGTGGAAAAAGTACCCAATTGTCATACTTGAGTAAAAGTAAAGATGCCTTAATAGAAAACTACTCAAGTAAAAGTGAAAGTCACCCAGTAAAATACTACTTGAGTAAAAGTCTAAAAGTATTTGGTTTTAAATATACTTAAGTATCAAAAGTAAACGTAATTGCAAAAATATATACTTAAGTATCAAAGTATAAATAATTTCAAATTCCTTATATAAAGGAAACCAGACGGCATCATTTTCTTGTTAAAATAAAAAATAAAAAAATACAAATAGCCAGGGGCACACTCCAACACTCAGACATCATTTACAAACGAAGCATGTGTTTAGTGAGTCTGCCAGATCAGAGGCAGTAGAGATGACCAGGGGTGTTCTCTTGATAAGTGTGTGAATTAGGCAATTTTCCTGTCCTGCTAAGCATTCAAAATGTAACGAGTACTTTTGGGTGTCAGGGAAAATGTATGGAGTAAAAAGTACATCATTTTCTTTAGGAATGTAGTGAAGTAAAAGTTGTCAAAAATATAAATAGTAAAGTAAAGTACAGATACCCAAAAAAAACTACTTGAGTAGTACTTTAAAGTATTTTTACACCACTGGGAAGGGGGTGGTGAAAGAATGGGAACAAGGCCGAAGTGTGCCGAACACAGACTGGCCTCCCAGTCCATTTTACCAAAGGGGAACAACTCCAGTTGATGTCTTGTTTTCGCCTTGTCACGTGATCAATTGGTGCAAAATGTGTATATTTGACACATGTACTGTAATCACAGAATATTATCCGGTTTACCTGCAGTAGAGAGACCAGAAGGTTCTTGACATCTCCACTGGTGTCATCCTCAATGTCAGCCTCCAGGTCACGCTCGTTCACTGGAAGGGAAACAAATGTGTCACATTGTAGAGGTCAAAGGTCATTCCGGATGTATATGCATTGTGAAGCTTTTTTTTTTTTTTTTTTTTTTTTTACAATACACAGTTTCAGTGGCGTTAGGAAAAAAAATTGAAGACAAAAGTCCACAAAAAACAATAGTGGGATTTGCAATACTTTGAAAGGACAGCAATTTGAGAAGAATGTGAATTCAATATCACAACAGCATGGAATGTATCAATAATTCCCCTGACATATCAGACATTGGGTCAGCATATTGTTTTTAAGGGGGTAAACAGTCTCACCTTTCACTGACAGTTTGGGGATTTCCCAAATGCTCTAACATTACGCTAAAAGGAATTTGTGATGTCATGTCTAAATCTCCACCAGAAAACAAGAGAGGAAAATGTGACCGATTCCACTGTGATTCATCCTAGTGACTCACCCTTGACATAACAAATACAAGAACACTGGTTGTGTACGGGTTGACTGACCATAGTCTGGACCATAAAATGTGTGATTATGCTCTGAAGTCCTGGCTAAAAATACTTACCCTGGGCATACGCCTCGTGGCAACTCAGGATCTCCTGTTGGGGGAGAGAGTCAGGGAATAACACAAGAGACATTCTGCTTTAACATTTCTGTTTTCATTCACAAAATAATATACACAGTTCTTTGTCTAAAAGTCAGTGGGACAGGTAACTGGATCTGTTGAACATCATTGTTTGTCATTATCTTGTGCGTACATTCCTGCAGAGTGCAATTTGATCACGACAGTCCAAATCAATGCTGGTTGGACCAATAAACCCATACCCGATAGGTCCTTAATTCAAGAAGGCCCAAATCCCCGTCATTCGCATGAAGAACAGACGGAGATATCGGGGACGTAGGTCGGGGTGCCTTGTAAGGATCCGACGGCGAATGGGTAATCTGCCTCTACCATCAGACCTATTAGCCAATATACAATCATTGGATAATAAAATGGATGAGCTCCGATCAAGAATATCCTACCAAAGGGACATTAAAAACTGTAATATCTTATGTTTCACTGAGTCGTGGCTAAACGACGACATGGATAACATACAGCTGGGGGGGGTTCGGTGAATCGGCAAGATAGAACAGCCGCCTCCGGTAAGACAAGGGGGGGCGGTCTGTGTATATTTGTAAATAACAGCTGGTGCACGAAATCTAATATTAAGGACGTCTCGATGTTTTGCTCGCCTGAGGTAGAGTATCTCATGCTAAGCTGTAGACCACACTATTTACCAAGAGGGTTCATCTATATCTTTTGTAGCCGTCTATTTACCACCACAAACCGATGCTGGCACAAAGACCGCACTCAACGAGCTGTATAAGGCCATAAGCAAACAAGAAAATGCTCATCCAGGAGGTGGCGCTCCTAGTGGCCGGGGACTTCAATGCAGGGAAACGTAAATCTGTTTTACCTAATTTCTACCAGCATGTTAAACGTGCAACCCAAAAAACCCAACTCTAGACCACCTTTACTCCACACACAGAGACGCGTACAAAGCTCGCCCTACATTTGGTAAATCTGACCATAATTCTATCCTCCTGATTCCTGCATACAAGCAAAAACTAAAGCAGGAAGTACAAGTGACTCGCTCAATACAGAAGTGGTCAGATCACGCAGATGCTAAGCTACAGGACTGTTTTGCTTGCACAGACTGGAACATGTTCCGGGATTCTTCAGATAGCATTGAGGAGTACACCACATCAGTCACTGGCTTCATCAATAAGTGTGTCGATGACGTCGTCCCCACAGTGACTGTACGTACATACCCAAACCAGAAGCCATGGATTACAGGCAACATCCGCACTGAGCTAAAGGGTAGAGCTGCCGCTTTCAAGGAGCGGGACTCTAACCTGGATGCTTATAAGAAATCCCGCTATGCCCTCTGACAAACCATCAAACAGGCAAAGAGTCAATACAGGACTAAGATTGAATCGTACTACACCGGCTCTGAGGCTCGTCGGATGTGGCAGGGCTTGAAAACTATTACAGACTACAAAAGGGAAGCACAGCCGCGAGCTGCCCAGTGACACGAGCCTACCAGACGAGCTAAATTACTTCTATGCTTGCGTCGAGGCAAGTAACACTGAAACATGCATGAGAGCATCAGCTGTTCCGGACGACTGTGTGATCACGCTCTCCGTAGCAGATGTGAGTAAGACTTTTATGCAGGTCAACATTCACAAGGCCGCAGGGCCAGTCGGATTACCAGGACAGGTACTCCGAGCATGCGCTGACCAACTGGCAAGTGTCTTCACTGACATTTTCAACCTGACCCTGACTGAATCTGTAATACCAACATGTTTCAAGCAGACCACCATAGTCCTTGTGCCCACTAACCTAACCTGCGTAAATGACTACCGACCCGTAGCACTCACTTCTGTAGCCATGAGGTGCTTTGAAAGGCTGGGTCATGGCTCACATCACCACCATTATCCCAGAAACCCTAGACCAACTACAATTTGCATACCACCCAAACAGATCCACAGATGATGCAATCTATTGCACTCCACACTGCCCTTTCCCACCTGGACAAAAGGAACACCTACGTGAGAATGCTATTCATTGACTACAGCTCAGCGTTCAACACCATAGTGCCCTCAAAGCTCATTACTAAGCTAAGGACCCTGGGACTAAACACCTCCCTCTGCAACTGGATCCTGGACTTCCTGACGGGACGCCCCCAGGTGGTAAGGGTAGGTAACAACACATCTGCCACACTGATCCTCAACACGGGGGCCCCTCAGGGGTGCGTGCTCAGTCCCCTCCTGTACTCCCTGTTTACATTTTTACATTTTTTGTCATTTAGCAGACGCTCTTATTCAGAGCGACTTACAGGAGCAATTAGGGTTAAGTGCCTTGCTCAAGGGCACATCGACAGATTTTTCACCTAGTCGGCTCGGGGATTAGAACCAGCGACCTTTCGGTTACTGGCACAACGCTCTTAACCACGAAGCTACCTGCCGCCCGTATACCTGCTCACCCATGACTGCATGGCAAAGCACGACTCCAACACCATCATTAAGTTTGCCGACGACACAACAGTGGTAGGCCTGATCACCGACAACGATGAGACAGCCTATAGGGAGGAGGTCAGAGACCTGGCCATGTGGTGCCAGGATAACAACCTCTCCCTCAACGTGATCAAGACAAAGGAGATGATTGTGGACTGCAGGAAAAGGAGGACAGAGCACGCCCCCATTCTCATCGACGGGGCTGTAGTGGAGCAGGTTGAGAGCTTCAAATTCCTTGGTGTCCACATCACCAACAAACTATCATGGTCCAAACACACCAAGACAGTCGTGAAGAGGGCACGACAAAGCCTATTCCTCCTCAGGAGACTGAAAAGATTTGGCATGGGTCCTCAGATCCTCAAAAAGTTATATAGCTGCACCAGAGAGCATCCTGACTGGTTGCATCACCGCCTGGTATGGCAACTGCTCGGCCTCCGACCGCAAGGCACTACAGAGGGTAGTGCGTACGGCCCAGTACATCACTGGGGCCAAGCTTCCTGCCATCCAGGACCTCTATACCAGGCGGTGTCAGAGGAAGGCCCTAAAAACTGCCAAAGACTCCAGCCACCCTAGTCATAGACTGTTCTCTCTGCTACCGCACGGCAAGCGGTATCGGAGTGCCAAGTCTAGGGCCAAAAGGCTTCTTAACAGCTTCTACCCCCAAGCCATAAGACTCATGAACAGCTAATCAAATGGCTACCCGGACTGTTTGCATTGTCCAACCACCCCCCCCCTACATGTACACATTACATTAATTACCTCGACTAACCTGTGCCACCGCACATTCACTCTGTACCAGTACCCTGTATATAGCCTCCCTACTGTTATTTTATTTTACTGCTGCTCTTTAATTATTTTTATTTTATTTTTACTTAACACTTATTTTTCTTAAAACTGCACTGTTGGTTAAGGGATTGTAAGTAAGCATTTCACTGTAAGGTCTACACCTGTTGTATTCGGCGCATGTGACAAATAACATTTGATTTGATTGGTTTAATGGTCCAGTAACAACATACCTGATTGGTGCTGGTGCACAGGATCTCCACCAGAACAGCCTCGTCGGTGCCCGCCCCTTTCATGGCCTTCCTCAGCTCCTTGGCAGAGTAGATGTGGGGTGGATCTAGCATTGCCACGACGGCCATCTCAAAGCTACCAGTCAGCTCCTTCTTCAACACCTCCTCCAACTCCTTAGTATGGACAATACATAGAACAGACAAGTCTAAAAAATATTTCCTTGTGCAAACCCTGTGGTATAGTGGTAACACACCTGCTGCTATCACATATATGCCTCCCCACCAGAGATCAGGGTTCAATCCCTGCATCGTCCGGTCTCCCCTCTATTTCTGTACTGTCTAAATGGAATTCCACTCTCCTTTAAACAAACAAAAAAAGTGTTGATTTCCTCGATTCCTATATACATTTTCCTACTCCAATGCATTTCAAGGAGGCAAGCAAAGAGGACACAAGGAATTAAGAAAAATCTAGGAAAGGCGAAATTCTGCACAATGGCATCGACATCCATTTTTTAAAAACATTTACATGTTAGTATTTCCATCACTCATTCACCGTGCTAACTCATCATTTGGGACATCCATCTTGTGCTCCAAAAAGTACTTCTCCCCTACAACTCAAATGAAGCATGCTATAGTCGTAAAGCAAACAGTTGGACTCTGCATGTCATATAAAAGGTCTTAATGTGTTGATGTCACGAGTCTATGGATGAGAAACGACTCACATCGTCATACTTCTCAAAGTATGCGTGCTTGATTTCCAAGCGCTGTGCTGATGAACGATTGGCCAGGATCTCAATGATGGCCTCCTCATCCGTCCCTGTGGAGATTAATCAGAAAGACATTTAAATACAAATGAATAAGGTTGCAAGCCGATGATCCATGGACGCTCAAACTATCTATTTATTTAGTGCAAATAAATAAAAATCAGTCAATTGTCCTGTTATCGTTGTATAATCCGACAATCTTTACATTGCTGTATAATTGACTCATATTGGTGGATAGATCATGATTAGGTCACTTTATTTCTGATCAGATGGGTGATGTCATGTCATAGAGGCGTCCATCAGTGATGTGCAAGCTAACATGACCCAATGTAAGGGACTGAATGGAAGATAATGAGAGTTTCCTGAACCAATCCTCAGTACTGCTGGTTTTCATCCTGCCCCTCTAAATCAGGAACTGATTCAGACCTGGGCTGGGACATCTATCTGGCCAATCAGTGACATTGATTAATCAATTCATTAGGGAGACGAGAAAAACGTCGGTACTGTCGACCTCCAGGCTCGGATTTGAGAACCCTATAGCCTTTGACCTAGATTAATGCTTGAATAGGAATATACGAGTCTATACACTTACCCAAACCTTTGCAGGATTTGCGGATGGCCTTGACATCAGCCATGACATCGAAATCCTCATAGGGGGTAATGGTTGGCTATATGGGGAAACGTTCAGAACCAGGACACCAATGACACTAATATAACATGATATACAAAAATATGTGCTTTCCCATGATACATCTGTCTCAAATAATCATAGGTCTATGCCACATAATTAATCCTAAAATTATGCAGTCTTTTCTGTATAGATCATGTGTGGGGCGGCAGGTAGCTTAGTGGTTAAGAGCGTCAGTAACCGAAAGGTCGCTGGTTCTAATCCCAGAGTCTGTCGATGTGCCCTTGAGCAAGGCACTTAACCCTAATTGCTCCTGTAAGTCGCTCTGGATAAGAGAGTCTGCTAAATGACGTAAATGTAATGTGAGAAAGAATTTTCCTTCATGGTTGAGTACAGTAGGCTAGATTCCCCTCTCTGTTCCTAGTCTAGTAAAGGGTGCAGTCTCTGTGAGCTGAGTCATGGGGCAGTTGCATATTGATACAAAGCTACAGGGCCTCAGCATCCCTTCCACGCCCACCCTCCACAAAGACAATGCAGCCTTATTGATCATTGAGAGTAGAACTTTCTGGAAATTCCAGAGAGAAGCAGCCTACTCAAGCTGCCACGCTCCTAACACTCATTTGTTATACAGATGGTAGGCCTATGAATAGGCCTGCTGCATAGCCTACATTTATAAAACAGGCTATGATAAACAGTAGGCCATTTAAGGATAAATTATGTTCCACTCATACACAAATCATATATGAAGGCTACCATTTACATATATTTTCTAAAACGAACATTTTAAAGCATTAAAATGAGTTGATAACCAATAACAATGTGATAGGAAGAATGAAGGTAAATGGCCTACATTCTAACATAATATAAATAACGACATTATCTTCGACATGTAGATTATTGATTTAGTCGAGTGGTTCATAGACCTACTTAAAAGATGCGTTGCAGCCTTGGTTTACTTCCCGACTACACTGCAGCATCCAATACGCTACTAGGCCTAGAGCGTTCACAAAAAGCTGATAACGCATTTATAAGAAAACTGTCAAAAACTTCACTCACTTGGACGTTGCCCATGTTGCAACTCTGTTTTCAACCCAGCGAAGACGATGTACAGTGTCGGTCCGGTCAGTGTCCTCCTCGATATTCACCCTCGAAGAAGTTGATTCTGCACACGCAGGACCAGCCCTGACCGCTACTGCGTAGCTGACGTCACCAGTGTTTATCAATTTAGTAGGCTAATAACGACACTCCTGAAAGCGTTTAGTGATCATCCTATCTAGTAGCTGCTTAACTTCAACAATTTCGGTTTGTGTACTATGATTTAATAAATTAAAAGCATTAATTTACTGTATTACCACTGTAGATAACATAAGAAGAATAGGATACTACTTTTATATGGAATTGATAGCAACTAAACCATAAACGGTGTTAAGAATGAACAAAAATTCGGGAGAGAGGACCAGACTTGAACGCAACACTTAACTACAGTAGTTGCCTTGAATGCAGTTCCCTACTAACTCAACAAGCACCAGCTGCAACTCATTGCTAATCAGCCTCCACACCTGTCCTCACTCTCCTTAATCACAACTGCCACCCTACTTAAACCTGGCCAAACTAACATTCCTCCTCTGGCCGACTAGTCACTGACCCGGGTGGCTGAAGGTGGAGGACAGACGATGTCTAACAGACAGCTGTGGGATAAGGAGACTTGGATGGCAGAGGAGGAATGGAATGAAAAAGAGAGGCAGAGGAGGTCTAAGAGAGAGAGAGGGCGGAAGATTGTGAGCTTGAGTTGGGGTAAAAAATGGCAGGTAGAAGGTTTGGTAAAGAAGAATGGTAGGAAATGTAAGCAAAGTGAGCTGAAGACAGGAGGAGAGTGGCGCAGCGGTCTAAGGCACTGCATCTCAGTGCTTGGGGCGTCACTACAGACCCCCTGGTTTGATTCCAGTCTGTATCACAACCGGCCGTGATTGTGAGTCCCATAGGGCGGCGCACAATTGGCCCAGCGTCGTCCGGTGTAGGCCGTCATTGTAAATAAGAATTTGTTCTTAACTGACTTGCCTAGTTAAATAAAGGTTGTTTTTTTGGGGGGGGGGCTGATGTATCGGAGGTGGTAGGTGTGGTGAAGTACTCTGAGTCAGCGGGTCAGGATAAAGATGAGTCTGTGACAGCAGGAGTGAAGTTTGTGGAAAAAGTGGATCCTTGCCTTTTGGCTGATCCATTTGTGGTTTCAAGATGGGTGAAAAAAGCGTTGGGTATAGTGGAATCGGTGAGGGTAACCAGAAGTGGTCTAGTGATAATTGTTTGTGTTTCTGTTGAGCAGAGGGAGAAGGCGTTCAGAGTTAAACAAATGGGGTAAAGAATTGTGGATTGTTTCGCTCTCAAGAAAAGGGCGCTATTGAAAGGAGTGAGAACTGGGGTAGCAGTTAATGTAAAAGTGGACCAACTGAAGGGGAAGATTCCCGGTGTGTGTGATACTCATCGTTTGGTGCGACGCAAACAGGGTGGGGAAACAGAAGTCATTGTCTGTTCTTTTACATTTTGAAGTTGAGTCTTTGCCTGACAAAGTGAAGTTAGGATATATAAATTATCCTGTACGAGCTTATGTGCCGAACACATTATGATGTTACAGGTGTCAAACTTATGGGCACGTGGCAGCAGTATGTAGGAGAGAGATTCCAAGGTGTGAGAAGTGTGCAGAAGGGCATGAGACTAAGGAGTGTGAAGCAGTGGGGAAAGTGGTGGTGTGTGCTAATTGTAGGGGTGGCCATGGGGCTGGGGATCAGACATGTCCTGTGCGAGAGAAGCAGGTTGAGGTTTCCAGGGTAAGAGTAGTGAAGAAGTTGTCATATGCGGAGCTGAGGCAGTGAAGAAAGTAGGGGGGGAGTGGTGAGAGTAGGAGATTTGTACCAGTACAGAGGGATAGGCCAACAAGTGATATATGTTTCAGTATGATTGGATTTTTAGCGTTTATAGCAATGGTTATTAATTGTACTGTAGGGATGGAACGTGTTGAAGAAAAGTGAGGTTGTGGTGGCAGCTGCAGAGAGGTATTTGGGTGTGTGAGACTTGACATCAGAAGAGTTACCGGGAGTGTTAAGTGGTGATGTCCCATCATTTCAGGTTGAGGGCATGAGGTAGAAGTGAGTATATTTAAATAGTGGAGAAGGGTGGTGTTAATTATTATTAATAATTTTGTATTTGTGAGTGTAGTGTTAGATGGTAGGGTTTTTCTTTATTTTCTTTTATTTTTCAGGCAAAATATAAGGGAGTTGTACTCCAGTCTAGTAGGTGGCGGTATTGCAACAAATTGGATGCCAACCGCCATTAAACCTCAACGAAGAAGAACATTCCTCTGTGTTCTGCAGTGTTTGTTGCGTTGCATGACACGACATTGTGTGTTACTAGCCTTATCAAGTTTTGCACGACACCTTCTGTCTAGTATCTCTTCGGTTCCTCCAAGGATCTCCTGGGGGTTGCCATCCCCACAGCAGCCTAAACTACCACGGCCTGACGATGTCTACCTGGGACGCTAAACTGAATTCTAGAGTCCACCCCTCCCGGATCCTTCATTTGCAGCCTTCGGCTTCATCCGGTCCATTCTCATTCCCTTCCTGAATACTTCTCACAATGATTACATTTCGTCAATAAATATTCTAAACTAATTTCAATGTCTGGTCCTTAAACGCGTCAAATAAAAAAATAATCACAGCCGAATTGGATTTAAATTACATTTCTTAATGTGCTCTCAGGTTACTCCAGACTACAATCTAAATAATCCAAGTTTCAGACTACAGCGTCATTTGGAATACAACATTTTACACCGGCGTTGACTACACAAATACACTGAAAAAAAGATAAATGCAACATGTTAAAGTGTTGATCCCATGTTTCATGAGCTGAAATAAACAATCCCAGAAATGTTCCATATGCACAAAAAAGCTTATTTCTCAGTTGTTCAGTAGCCTATACATTGAAATCATGCAAAAATATAACAAAAGAACTAACATCTGTCAAGGTGAGACAAAACCTTATCAGTATACAATACATTTATGTTCTGGAGACAAAATTATATTTATTACAAAACAAATCCTACACTGTAAGAGGTTACAGTGTATGAATTTGACAGTAGTTTACAGGCAGCTCAGTGGCAAGTAAAATTCGGTATTTCATATTACAGTACACCTACTGTATCAAAGCAAGTACTGTATAATGACACACAAGACAATACCCTACAATTGACTGTATTATACCGTAGAAAAGTAAATGCTACCGTAATCAGAATGAATGAATGGATTGGTGCAAGCAGGTTGGTTGCTAAGTAGAGTGTTTACAGCATATGAATGAATATTTGGTGGCACTTTTAGAGGCATTAACAATGGCTTCGAAACTGGCAGCGACCACAGGGCAAAACTAGACCAAAAGGACATGGCAAAATGCTCAACCATTTAAGGTTAAAGACTGGCTATAACCGCATAAAAGTTAAATTGGTACAGCATTCTCACTCATGGGTGCAACAAATATAGCTTCTTACAACTCACGCTTCAAAATACCTTGCACCCACTAGTGGTAAAAAAGGCTTTCCAAAGATACGGTACTGTATTGGGTGTGGTTGAATTACAGTTCCATTCGAAATACAGCAATTAGTTCCCCACCCACAACATTTTCCCACAATGCACCGTCATTTACAGTATGCTGCAGTAAAACATTTCAAAGTATTTTACTGTTGATAATACCCCAAATTACTGTATAAATTAAAAATGTTCCGTTACGGTGTAGATCATGTAATAAAATGGACTAACTCCTAATAAACAAATGAGCATAACCACCATCCTTTGCACACAAGTAGAAAATACAAAGCCTCTGTTGTTCATTGTCAGAACACAAAATAACTACAACCCACAGTCCCTCTCTGTATTCAGCTTTGACCCAGTACTGACCAGATGCTTGTCATTCTCTGATATACAGTATTTTTTATTATATTATAATATCAACACATATTCAACATATGTTCAGTATATTCAATAGTATATTCAATATTCAATCATTTAATGCGTTGGTTAAAGTGTCTAAAAACATAAGGGTGGTTACAAGTTAGCCATCTGTTTGGCTCAAGTATAAATTATATTGTTGGGACTTCATTATTCTGATATTAGACTCCTAATGAATTGGAATGTGAGGAAGTAACATTGTAAGACTTGTCATAAGCATGTATGAGACCCTTAAAGGAGTAGTCCAGCCAAATGACAAATTAAACATATTTGTTTCCTTATTGACAGCAGTCTATGGGACAAGGAGAGATTGCTATCCATTTTTACATTTACATTTTAGTCATTTAGCAGACGCTCTAACTTACAGTTAGTGAGTACATACATTTTTCATACTGGCCCCCCGTGGGAAACGAACCCACAACCCTAGCGTTGCAAGCGCCATGCTCTACCAACTGAGCTACACGGGACTGTGTTTTTTAAAAACTTTGTCACTGCCAGTAATATTAGTATTTTCTAACCAAAAGTCAATGTTCCCCAAAGTACCATCCTTTAGATTCCATGTTCCAAATCATCTCAAGCGAACTTCAAACCAAGTACTTGAGCAACCCTTTCAGAGACTTGATGAAATTATTTGGGCATGAAATACAGGCCCTGCAGAAAATATACACTGAGTGTACAAAACATTAGAAACACATTTCTAATTATTGAGTTGCACCCCCTTTTGCCCTCAGAACAGCCTCAATTCTAGCTCCCTGGTATACAGAAAATACCCGAGCTTTGAAGCAAGCTTCCAGGAAATTGGAACGGAAATGGCGCCACACCAAACTGGAAGTCTTCCGACTAGCTTGGAAAGACAGTACCGTGCAGTACCGAAGAGCCCTCACTGCTGCTCGATCATCCTACTTTTCCAACTTAATCGAGGAAAATAAGAACAATCCAAAATTTATTTTTGATACTGTTGCAAAGCTAACTAAAAAGCAGCATTCCCCAAGAGAGGATGGCTTTCACTTCAGCAGTGATAAATTCATGAACTTCTTTGAGGAAAAGATCATGACCATTAGAAAGCAAATTACGGACTCCTCTTTGAATCTGCGTATTTCTCCAGGGCTTAGCTGTCCTGGATCTGCACAGACTCTGCGAGGGCCTGGGATCGGGAGAGACACTTAAGTGTTTTAGTACTATATCTCTTGACACAATGATGAAAATAATCATGGCCTCTAAACCTTCAAGCTGCATACTGGATCCTATTCCTACTAAACTGCTGAAGGAGCTGCTTCCTGTGCTTGGCCCTCCTATGTTGAACATAATAAACAGCTCTCTATCCACCGGATGTGTACCAAACTCACTAAAAGTGGCAGTGATAAAGCCTCTCTTGAAAAAGCCAAACCTTGACCCGGAAAATATAAAAAACTATCGGCCTATATCGAATCTTCCATTCCTCTCAAAAATTTTAGAAAAAGCTGTTGCGCAGCAACTCACTGCCTTTCTGAAGACAAACAATGTATACGAAATGCTTCAGTCTGGTTTTAGACCCCATCATAGCACTGAGACTGCACTTGTGAAGGTGGTAAATGACCTTTTAATGGCGTCAGACCGAGGCTCTGCATCTGTCCTCGTGCTACTAGACCTTAGTGCTGCCTTTGACACCATCGATCACCACATTCTTTTGGAGAGACTGGAAACCCAAATTGGTCTACATGGACAAGTTCTGGCCTGGTTTAGATCCTACCTGTCGGAAAGATATCAGTTTGTCTCTGTGAATGGTCTGTCCTCCGACAAATCAACTGTACATTTCGGTGTTCCTCAAGGTTCCGTTTTAGGACCACTATTGTTTTCACTATATATTTTACCTCTTGGGGATATTATTCGAAAACATAATGTTAACTTTCACTGCTATGCGGATGACACACAGCTGTACATTTCAATGAAGCATGGTGAAGCCCCAAAATTG
This sequence comes from Coregonus clupeaformis, assembly GCF_020615455.1. Classification (NCBI taxonomy): domain Eukaryota; kingdom Metazoa; phylum Chordata; class Actinopteri; order Salmoniformes; family Salmonidae; genus Coregonus; species Coregonus clupeaformis. Next base: position 4,682,098 of record NC_059205.1, on the reverse strand, counting down.
CCCTCGCTAGAAGCCTGTGTTTCAGACATAAGGAAGTGGATGGCTGAAAACTTTTTACTTTTAAACTCGGACAAAACAGAGATGCTTGTTCTAGGTCCCAAGAAACAAAGAGATCTTCTGTTAAATCTGACAATGAATCTTGATGGTTGTAAAGTCGTCTCAAATAAAACTGTGAAGGACCTAGGCGTTACTCTTGACCCTGATCTCTCTTTTGACGAACATATCAAGACTGTTTCAAGGACAGCTTTTTTCCATCTACGTAACATTGCAAAAATTAGAAATTTTCTGTCCAAAAATGATGCAGAACAATTAATCCATGCATTTGTTACTTCTAGGTTAGACTACTGCAATGCTCTATTTTCCGGCTACCCGGATAAAGCACTAAATAAACTTCAGTTAGTGCTAAATACGGCTGCTAGAATCCTGACTAGAACCAAGAAATTTGATCATATTACTCCAGTGCTAGCTTCCCTACACTGGCTTCCTGTTAAGGCAAGGGCTGATTTCAAGGTTTTACTGTTAACCTATAAAGCGTTACATGGGCTTGCTCCTACCTATCTTTCCGAGTTGGTCCTGCCGTACATACCAATACGTACGCTACGGTCACAAGACGCAGGCCTCCTAATTGTCCCTAGAATTTCTAAGCAAACAGCGGGAGGCAGGGCTTTCTCCTATAGATCTCAATTTTTATGGAACAGTCTGCCTACCCATGTGAGAGACGCAGACTCGGTCTCAACCTTTAAGTCTTTACTGAAGACTTATCTCTTCAGTAGGTCATATGATTGAGTGTAGTCTGGCCCAGGAGTGTGAAGGTGAACGGAAAGGCTGGAGCAACGAACAGCCCTTGCTGTCTCTGCCAGGCCGGTTCCCCTCTCCACTGGGGTTCTCTGCCTCTAACCCTGTTGCAGGGGCTGAGTCACTGGCTTGCTGGTGCTCTTTCATGCCGTCCCTGGGAGGGGTGCGTCACTTGAGTGGGTTGAGTTACTGACGTGATCTTCCTGTCTGGGTTGGCGCCCCCCCTTGGTTTGTGCTGTGGTGGAGACCTCTGTGGGCTATACTCGGCCTTGTCTCAGGATTGTAAGTTGGTGGTTGGGGATATCCCTCTAGTGGTGCGGGGGCTGTGCTTTGGCGGAGTGGGTGGGGTTATATCCTTCCTGTTTGGCCCTGTCCGGGGGTTTCTTCGGATGGGGCCACAGTGTCTCCGGACCGCTCCTGTCTCAGCCTCCAGTATTTATGCTGCAGTAGTTTATGTGTCGGGGGGGCTGGGGTTAGTTGGTTATACCTGGAGTACTTCTCCTGTCTTATCCAGTGTCCTGTGTGAATTTAAGTATGCTCTCTCTAATTCTCTCGTTCTCTCTTTCTCTCTGAGAACCTGAGCCCTAGGACCATACGTCAGGACTACCGGGCATGATGACACCTTGCTGTCCCCAGTCCGCCTGGCCTTGCTGCTATTCCAGTTTCAACTGTTCTGCCTGCGGCTACGAAACCCCTACCTGTCCCAGACCTGCTGTTTTCAACTCTTAATGATCGGCTATGAAAAGCCAACTGAGATTTATTCCTGATTATTATTTGACCATGCTTGTCACTTATGAACATTTTTGAACATCTTGGCATGGTTCTGTTATAATCTCCACCCGGCACAGCCAGAAGAGGACTGGCCACCCTCATAGCCTGGTTCCTCTCTAGGTTTCTTCCTAGGTTTTGCCTTTCTAGGGAGTTTTTCCTAGCCACCGTGCTTCTACACCTGCATTACTAGCTGTTTGGGGTTTTAGGCTGGGTTTCTGTACAGCACTTCGAGATATTAGCTGATGTAAGAAGGGCTATATAAAATAAAATTGATTGATTGATTGAATTCATTGGGGCATGGACTCTACAAGGTGTCGAAAGCGTTCCAAAGGGATGCTGGTCCATGTTGACTCCAATGCGTCCCACAGTTGTGTCAAGTTGGCTGGGTGTCCTGTGAGTGGTGGACCGTTCTTGATACAGATGGAAAACTGTTGAGTGTGGAAAAACCCAGCAGCTTTGCAGTTCTTGACACAAACCGGTGTGCCTGGCACCTACTACCATACCCCATTCAAAGGCTCTTAAACCTTTTGTCTTGCCCATTCACCCTCTGAATGGCACACACAATCCATGTCTCAATTGTCTCAAGGCTTAAACATTCCTTCTTTAACCTGTCTCCTCACCTTCATCTACACTGATTGAAGTGGATTTAACAGGTGACATCAATAAGGGATCATAGCTTTCACCTGGATTCACCTGGTCAGTCTATGTCACGGAAAGATCAGGTGTTCCTAATGTTTTGATTGTTGTCTACAGTTTGGTTATGTACGCTCATCTCCACCAGGGTGTAGTATTGTTCTGTGTTATGAAATAGTAGGTTTTCTCTCCAGACCAGGGTTGTTCAGCACTGTTCGACAGTACCCATCAAATAACAACAGAAAATTATATAGAGTTTTATATAAATATTTATTGCAGGTCTAGGGGGGAGCTATGTATGTACATGCGATTACAACAGAATACAATATAAATGTAGCCTACTAAATAAATATTCCCGTGTGGATCCAACAGCTTGTAACCAAGCGTTATAGCACGAAGACGACAGTGGTACAAGTTCACTTAACAAACAGGTTTTAACTGAGCAGCGTTCGCTAAGAGCAGTGAGACGTTGGGCCAATAGGTTTGCTGTCATGCAGAAGTCACTGTAGCATTCCTGTAGTGTAGTGCTTCTCAATTATTTTCTGTTACGCCCCCCCTAGGAAGAAGTAAACATTTCGCGCCCCCCAACTCTCCGCCGCAACTGTAAATAGTATAATTTGTCTATAAAATTGTTATAAGTACACCTCTGCATAACATTGTATCCTTATTAACATTAAAGAAAAAAGAAAAAAGAAAAAATATAGATCAACTTACAACAAAGAATAACTTTATTAACATTGTTTTTTAGTCTGTAACAGAAAATACTAAAAGTGCATAAATTTGCCTGAAATTTTAAAAAAAAATTCAAACCTTATTTAAACTGTAAACATTTTTTGACCATTTGATACTGAAAAATAAAATGTAATATAATCAATAAATAATAATACATTCAAATTGATCAGCAACATTAACTCAGGAGCACAATATATGAAACACTTTGACCTATAAAACAAAAATGAATAAAACAATTTGTGCTGATTTATTATTATTTTTTAAATCAAAATGAGGAAGTCAGGATTAATGGCTACAATGAGCACGTTTTGCAGTGCACAGCTTTTCGAAGCGGGGTTTGAAGCATGATACTGCAATTCTCAGCTCCTGCTCAATGTTTAGCTGGGACCTGTACTTGGTCTTCAGTGCAGCAACAGCAGAGAAGCCAGTCTCACAAAGATAAGATGTTGCAAAAGGAAGAAGAATGCCCATGGCCCTCTGCCCTATGAGTGGATACTGCCTCTCTACACTCAGCCAGAATTCACTCAGTGTCTGTGATGTGAACCTCAGTCTCAATGTGGAGTCAGACGTCATATCAATGAACTGGTCCTCCTCTGCAGAGCTGAAACCAGTTGGAGCTGGTGCATTGAAAGGATCTCTCACCAGTCATATTGGGAACTGTTTTCAGGGAAGTACTTTTTAAAGAATCCCATCAGTGATGAAATATGTTCCTTAATATATGGAATCACTGAGGTGGCATCATAGTCAGTAGTGTCAACAAATTCATGCAGGTTCTCGAATGAATCAGTATTTCCTTCATCAAGTCGCCTGCCCCACATTGCAAGCTTTCGAGTGAAAGAGCTGATCTTGTCTGTGACCTGAGGGAGGTGTTTATCTTTCCCTTGAAGCTGTAGATTTAGTTCATTTAGCTTTCCAAATGTGTCACTCAGGTGGGCCAGTTTTGCCAGGAAGTTCTCATCACTAAATTTTTCTGCGAGGTCATACTTGTGCTCCTGCTCCGAAAACATTCTTATCTGCTCTCTGAGCTCAAAAACTCGGGACAAGACTTTTCCTCGTGACAGCCACCTTGCTTCTCTGTGAAACAGCACAGCTTGATGTTCAGCTCTCATCTCCTCACAGATAGCAGAGAAGACTCTTGTTTTTAGTGGTCTGGTCTTTATAAAATTGACTACACCTACAATGTCAGTCATAACCTCACTTAATTCAGAGAAAAGGTGCCTTGATGCCAGTGCTTCTCTGTGTATAACACAGTGTGTCCACTCAGCATTAGGTGAGGCCTTCTTGATGAGTGCCCGAAGTCCTTTTCTCATCCCTGCCGTGGTCTGTGCACCATCACTGCAAACACCAATGCAGTTCTCCCACTTTAGCCCATTCTCAGTCAGGAAGCAGTCCAGCATTTTGAATAGCTCTTCAGCTGTGGCTCGGTCTCTGACATATTTACGAAAAAGTAGATCCTCACACAGGGAGTTTGTCATGTCAAAACGTACATAAGCGATAAACAAACAGTCTTTGTTGCTGTCAGTTGCTTCATCGAACTGTAAGGCAAAACGTTTGTCTTTGAGTTTATCTACCAGCTGTTCTTTAAGATCGTTAGCAATGTCATTTATACGTCTGGCGACAGTGTCATTGGACAGAGGGATATGATGCTAACAGTGCTCGCTGGTTTACTGAAGTAGCATTCACAAAGCGGGACGATTGTTTGCAATTTCCGGCACGTTTTCGCTGAAAACTCAAGTGGCTTATCAGCGTGATTGGGGTGTAATGTCTTTAAGTGACGCCTTAATTTATTTGGCTTCATGCTGTCCGCTGCCAACATTTTTAGACACAGTAAACATACCGGTCTTTCCTCGTCTCCCACCGTAGTCACAGTGAAGCCAAGCGCTACATACGCTTCATCATATTTCCTCGTCTTAGCTTTCGGGAGACTTACGTTTGTCTCAGTATCTCCGTCTCTCCCGCCTTTCTTTTCATCCCTGTTGAATATTTTTCCATGGTGTCTCCTAAGGGTTTGTTATCTGCACTTCATATCTCCTGCTCTGTGCTGTGTGCTCTTGTTCGGTGCAAAAAAAACCTACTCCCTGCGGCAAAAAAAAGCATGTTCCCCGGGGTCACACGCGCCCCCCCCCGGCATCGCTCCGAGCCCCCCCAGGGGGGCGCGCCCCACTATTTGAGAAGGACTGCTGTAGTGTAACTGGATCCAGCAGAATTGTGTTACGAATTAGCTGGGTTTTATTCACCAGGAAACCAACTGGAGGAAAAACAGACTGAAACAGGGCGGGACCAAGCTGAACTTGTCCGATAAGAAATGTTTATTTCCGTTGCAAAAGTTTTCCATTACAAAACGCGGTGTGCACTATTAAAATTATGTGACGCATTTACGTTTGGGAGAACTTTGAATTTACATTTCGTTATAATAGGAAAGATCAAGTATTACACCTTCATTACCAAACGCTGTAGCATTTTGGATGGAAGTTGATTAATTGGCACAAAGCAATTTTTGGAAGTGCTTTGCCACATGCTATAGCAGTTTTACAAAACGTATACATCAAAGATAAACTTCAGTTTGTTTTTGTACAGACATAAAGCATGTTTGACTGAAAGGAGACCAAATACAGGTGAGACACTGTTTCTTCAGGGGGTGTATCCTCATGATGCTACACAAGTGGTAGCGAATGTATGTAAGGTGCACCTATGTAGCTATTTCTCCTGCTCAACACTTCAAATTCACATCCTTTGTATAATCTATAAGGCCCCAGAATTAACGGTATAATTATCTGTGCACTGTGCTTCATATGGAAGTTACATTATACACTTCCAGATGACCAGCACTCTGAAATACTCGGCCCACTACTTGACAAGAATGACCCAGGTGCAGGATTCAGACGAAAGAGAACTCCAGTCTAGCATAATGGAACAGGTGACAATATCATCAATTAGTTGTTTACAAAAATGGGCTGGTTAAAAATCAGTCCCACGTTCTCGTACAAACCAGTCTAAATCCGATTGTTGCCTAATTAATTCAGTGTAAATTCCCTCACGGCAGTAAGGATGTATTTAATGTATTGAAGAGTGTGACAAAACGCGCACAAATGCAAACTGAGCAAATGTACAAGCAAATAGTGCCGACTAAACATTTCTCTACATTGCGGATAAAGTGACTTTAAGCTGCAGAATTGCACAACTAACAACACAACTTTGTAATTCAACAAATACTTTGTTTGGAACGCTTTAACAGACCGTAGTGTCATGTTTTTCTTTTGACATAACCACAGGGCAACTTGTGCAAAAAAAGGTTTTCTCCACCCTTATCTTTAAAACCCAGTTTGCTTTTGAGCCGTGAATACAAAACATATAGTCTATCATGTTTGATTATCATGCACTTTTCTCTGACCCATTGTCTTCAAAATCCCAGGGGCAAACGTCAACCCTTTTAGCAGTGCTTACGGGTTGTTTGTAATTAGAACTCAGAGAGTTGTTTTCTTTCGCTGGAGAAGTCTGTGCTACGCTGGCATGTGCGTCCTCTACCTCCCACGGGCACGCCTCCGCCCTCTTGATCTCCGACGCCTCCGGGTCTCTCATCGAGCTCCTCCGTCTCCCGGATGTTGGCACGGTGACCGACCACCCTCTGATGACTGGCTGACACGTCGTCTTTCCGAGGGCCTGCTGGAGGAGCTCTCCTTGCTCTTTGACCTGTGCTGCTTCTCTTCCTCCCTGTCCCTTCCTCCTTTCTCTCTCTCACCCCTCTCTCCCCTTTCTTTGGAGGAGCACGAGCCTTTTCGTTTCCGCTTGGAGTGAGGGGTGGGGCTGGAGCAGGTCTTCTCCTGGCTGGGGGAGGGCGGGGCTGGGGCTTCATTGTAGTCCCAGGGACAGATGTCCACCATCAGGGTGGGCGGCTGTAGCAGACTCCCCGTGGATTTGGAGTAGTCTGAGTGGAGGATCTTGGGCTTCCCATCAGTGGGTGTGACGCTCTTCTTATGTCTGATCCTCTCTGGGGAGATGGAATCTGAATCGCCTCCCAACACTGGCTGCTCCTCAAAGGCCCAGGGGCACACCTCCGGTTTGAGTGGGAGCGGAGATCTGGGAGACCTGGGCTTCCTTGTTTCTCTGGCCTCATCTCGTTCACCCCCCTTGTCTTTGGAGCGCTGTCGGCCTGCAGGCGATTGCCCCGCGGCCCTCTGCTGCTTCTGTTGGGAGCGACTGCCCTTGGTGCTAACCGTGCCACCACCACCACCACCACCATCAACCCTGTGGACCGTGGTGGTCTCTCCTGGAGCAATGGACACATGCTTCTGGGACCTTCCTTCTGAGGGGGTTGGGGGGTCCTCCACATCCCAAGAGCACACCTCAGAGAGGTCATACAGGTTTCTCCCCGGCTCTGTATTGATGGACGGCTGGCTGCCACTCACCTGCTGCTTCATGATGCCCATCTTGGCCATGGGCGTCCTGGAGTACTCTACCGACTGGCTGATGATCATCTTAGGATAACACTCCATCTCGTCCACCTCAGACAGCATCCTCCCATCGCGCCCCTTGAGTCCCTTCTTGCTGGCATCCTCCACACTATTGGTCTTGTTGGTGAGCCCAGGCATCTTCTCTTTGGCACTGGTGATGACACTCAGCGACTTCTGCATGATGGACGTCCTCAGCTGAATGGGCTTTTTGTCCACTGTGAAGTTGTGCGCGCTGGCCGACTTGCAGACCAAGGGTACTGACTCGGCCAGTTCCACCTTTGGGGCAGGCTCTGGTGACTTCTTAACCTGCCTCCTAATGAGAGATCCCAGCAAGGAACCCTCGCCGGTGGCCATTTTGTCCCCACCAGAGCCCACTCCGCCGGCAGTTTCCTCAGCTTGGTCACAAACGTGGTCGTAGCTGTGTGACTTCTTCAGGCCCAGAACTTTGTTCTTCAGAGAGTCTTCCCTGGACTTGTGACCTGAGTGGGACGAGTCGAAGGGGTTCCGTCGAAGGGTGCTGCGGTTGCTCCCGTGCTCGCTACCGACACGTTCCTCGCGGCTGCCATAGCTGCCATGCCGGTGCAAGGTCTCTGGGATCTCAGTGATGCGCCTCATGAGAGAGCGGCCCAGGCCTTTCTTGGAGCTGCGCTTCTTCTGCAGGTGTGGGTTGTTGGCCAGCATCTTCTTGCGCTTGTAGACCTCCAGTTGGGCGTAAAGCTTCTTGAGCTCGTCCTACAATGGTGACAGAGGGATGGGTTGGGAGAGATAGAGAGAAGGAAGTGGATGAGAAAACATATTGCTTGTTCAATGCGAGTTTTTTGTTGTTGTTGCTCTAGAGACATATTCTGACATCATAGACACTAAACTAACCATGGTCCATTTCCTTGACAGACTAGAACGTTGCCACAAGGTAGCGACTTCCCACAGGGTTCAGTGTTGGGGCCAATCCTGTTTTTAATCTACATGCTCTCACTCACCCAACTCCTCAGACATTACAACATCAACTTTCACTGCTTTGCTGATACTCAAGTATACATCAAAACCAAACCGGACACCATCGCCATTTTATCAAATCTAGACAGCTGCATATTTATTTGTAATGAAAAGCGCTATACAAATTACATTTGTATCACAAATTATTTACAATTCCAAATGTTCCCAAACAAAACAGCAAATGGGTGCTTCATCTAACCAGTCTCTACACTGTAAGGTGAAAATCTTGCCGCCGTACTGGATGGCAGCCGTTTTGCAAGCCGACCCAACTTAGCTATTTTGTTTGATTCTTTTGTCATTTATTTAACTTTATTTTCTCTAAATGTATCCGATATAATTTCTTACAACCGACAATAACTTTTTAAACATCAGATCAGCAGTTACTTACCACAATTCATGCATCAACTTTGACTCATCTGCCCTGGACTCTTTCTGTAATTCCGACCCAATTTTCAGGCTAACCAAGAGGTAACGCTGACGTTACAAAGGCAAGAGAGGGGGGATCCTGGTGGGATTAAGGAGAAGGGAGGACCGGCCACCTCTTCCCTCCATTCTACTGGCCAATCACTTGATAATAAGATGGATGACCTCCGATCGCGGATTTGCTACCAACGGGACTCTCGAAACGGCAATATTCTCAGCTTTTCTGAAGCATGGCTCTCGGACAAGTAACCCCCATGGCTATCCAACTAGATGGATTCTCCATTCACCGGGCAGACAGGACAGTGAAGTCGGGGAAATTGAGGGGGGGGGATGGGTTTGCCTCTTCATCAACAACCACTGGTGTGCTGACATGAGCGCGGTGGAAGTGTCAACCCATTGTTCACCCGTCTTGGAATACCTGATGGTCAAATGCCAACCCTTCTAACTCCCGAGGGAGTTTTCAGCTGTTATCATGACTGTTGTATACATTCCACCTCAGGACAAGAAAAATAACAAGCTGGCACTTAACGAACTGTACGAGGCTATAAACAAGCAAGAAAACCTACATCCAGAGGCTGCTTTCCTTGTTGCCGTCGACTTAAATTCTGCGTCATTAAGACGTGATGCCCAACTTCCATCAACACATCTCCCTCTCCACTAGGGGCGATAAAGTCCTAGACCACTGTTATTCTACTCACAAGCAAACATACAAGGCCCTCCTTCGTCCGCCATTCGGCAAATCAGATCATGACTCCGTACTCCTGCTTCCTGTTTACAAGCAGAAGCTCAAACAGCAATTACCAGTGACTCGCTCCGTTGAGAAATGGTCTCCAGAATCACAGATGATGCTACAGGACTGCTTTGCTAGTGCCATCTAGAATATGTTTCGGGACTCCACCGATAACGTCGACGAGCTAACCACCTCCATCACCGGCTTCATTAGGAAATGCATCAGCGATATTGTCCCCACAGTTAATGTTCGCTACTTCCCCAATCAAAAGCCCTGGATGTGGCATGTGGCAGGGGCTACAGTCCATTACGGATTACAAATGAAGACACAGCCGTGATCTGCAATGGAGCAGGTTGAGAACTTCAAGTTCCTCTGTGTCCAAATCACTAAGAATTAAAAAAATGGCCCACACACATGTGCACAGTCATGAAGAAGGCACGACAGCGCCTATTCCCCCTCAGGAGGTTGAAAAGGTTTGGCATGGGCCCTCAAATGTCTACAGCTGTACCATTGAGAGCATCTTGACTGGCTGCATCACTACTTGGTACGGCAATAGCACCGCCCTCGAACGCATGGCGCTACAGAGGGTGGCACGGACAGCCCAGTACATCACTGGGGCTGAGCTCCCTGCGCTCCCTGCCATCCAGGACCTCTATAAAGGCCCGGAAAATCGTTAGACTAACCCACACAAGCCATAGGCTGTTCTCTCTGCTTCTGCACGGTAAGTGGTACCAGTGCATCAAATCTGACACAAACAGGCTCCTGAACTGTTTTTATCTCCATGCCATGAGACTGCTAAATAGTTACAGTTGGAAGTCTGGATCGGAAGTTTACATACACCTTAGCCAAATACATTTAAACTCAGTTTTTCACAATTCCTGACATTTAATCCTAGTAAAAATTCCTTGTTTTAGGTCAGTTCGGATCACCACTCAATTTTAAGAATGTGAAATGTCAGAATAATAGTAGAGAGAATGATTTATTTCAGCTTTTATTTATTTAATCACATTCCCAGTAGGTCAGAAGTTTACACACACTCAATTAGTATTTGGTAGCATTGCCTTTAAATTGTTTAACTTGGGTCAAACGTTTCGGGTAGCCTTCCACAAGCTTCCCACAATAAGTTGGGTGAATTTTGGCCCATTCCTCCTGACAGAGCTGGTGTAACTGAGTCAGGTTTGTAGGCCTCCTTGCTCGCACACGCCTTTTCAGTTCTGCCCACAAATTGTCTATATTTTCTGGATTTTTTTTTCTCATTTTGTCTGTCATAGTTGACGTGTACCTATGATGGAAATTACAGGCCTCTCTCATCTTTTTAAGTGGGAGAACTTGCACAATTGGTGGCTGACTAAATACTTTTTTTCCCCACTGTACACTGACTCTACACACACCCACTCACATACAATCATCATATACACTGCTGCTACTCTGTTTATCATATATCCTGATGCCTAGTCACCTTACCCCTATACATATCTACCTCCATCACTCCAGTATCCCTGCACATTGTAAATATGGTATTTGAACTTACCCTGTATATAGTCACCTTACCCCTATACATATCTACCTCCATCACTCCAGTATCCCTGCACATTGTAAATATGGTATTTGAACTTACCCTGTATATAGTATGCTTACTTACTTTATCGTGTTCTTCTTATTTTTATATCTTGTGTGTTTTTGTTCTACCTTGTTATTTTTAGTATTACATTGTTATTGATTACTGCATTGTTGGGGTTAGAGGTTGCAAGAAAGGCATTTCAGTGTGCTTGTGCACGTGACATTAAAACTTGAAACTTGAGTTGCCCTCCAACTTTGTGGTGCTTGTGATACTTGGAATAGGGCCAACTTAGCGCTGGGCTTGTGAGGGAGAAGGTGAGGGAGAAAGGTGAGGGATAATGTGAGGGAGAAGGTGGATCAGGAGGCTGTGGAAGTCTTTCACCCATTTAAAACTTTTACAAACCCCCCAAAAAACGAATTAAGTTTACAGAACAGAGAAAGAAAGGGAGGGACCCTGCTCACCCGTATGTCCTCGGGGTCCAGGCTGTGTTCGCTCCAGGCTGAGGTGATGCTGCTGTTGAGGTAGGACCCGGAGCGGCCCATGTCCAGCTCCTCTTCATAGGCTTCAGTGGCAATGTCATCACTCGCCTGGATCCCTGTGGACAGACACTAACGAGAGGGGGAAACAACAGACAGATTGATATTTATTTAAAATGTTCTGGTGCACTTTTCCACAGCGCGTGTCTTTTGTGAGATGAAAATGTCGCCCACAGACAAGATTGATGTTTTCTACTTCTGAGGTTTCTAACTAAGACTTGAGAAATGAACTGTTTATTCCCCACTCAGCGGGAGTGTTTAAATGTTCTCCACAGGACTGAAGAGATGAAATACCCAGAGGTTCAATTACAGTACGAAGCTGTTTAATGTACTGGTTATGTATTCAGTGAAAGGAGGGAGAGCAGGTTTACCTTTGGTACAAGCAGCAGCCCCAAAGTCACAGTCACGGTGAGGTGTGTGTGAGCGAAGACCAACATGAGCATCCAGTCAGGGTGCCACTGAGGGGTGAGAGTGAACCTGCAGATAAAGACCAACATTTACATTTACATTTTTTTTTATACTGGCCCCCCGTGGGAATCAAACCCACAACCCTGGCGTTGCAAACGCCATGCTCTATCAACTGAGCTACATCCCTGCCGGCCATTCCCTCCCCTACCCTGGACGACGCTGGGCCAATTGTGCGCCGCCCATGAGTCTCCCGGTCGCGGCCGGCTGCGACAGAGCCTGGATTCAAACCAGGATCTCTAGTGGCACAGTTAGCACTGCGATGCAGTGCCTTAGACCACTGCGCCACTCAGATAAAGACCAACATGAGCATCCAGTCAGGGTGCCACTGAGGGGCGAGAGTGAACCTGCAGATAAAGACCAACAGGTTTTCTTCAGGACACTATTATCTACAGTGAGGGGGAAAAAGTATTTGATCCCCTGCTGATTTTGTACGTTTGCCCACTGACAAAGAAATTATCAGTCTATCATTTTAATGGTAGGTTTATTTGAACAGTGAGAGACAGAATAACAACAAAAAAATCCAGAAAAACGCATGTCAAAAATGTTATAAATTGATTAGCATTTTAATGAGGGAAATAAATATTTGACCCCCTCTCAATCAGAAAGATTTCTGGCTCCCAGGTGTCTTTTATACAGGTAACGAGCTGAGATTAGGAGCACACTCTTAAAGGGAGTGCTCCTAATCTCAGCTTGTTACCTGTATAAAAGACACCTGTCCACAGAAGCAATCAATCAATCAGATTCCAAACTCTCCACCATGGCCAATACCAAAGAGCTCTCCAAGGATGTCAGGGACAAGATTGTAGACCTACACAAGGCTGGAATGGGCTACAAGACCATCGCCAAGCAGCTTGGTGAGAAGGTGACAACAGTTGGTGCGATTATTTGCAAATGGAAGAAACACAAAATAACTGTCAATCTCCCTCGGACTGGGGCTCCATGCAAGATCTCACCTCGTGGATTTGCAATGTTCATGAGAACGGTGAGGAATCAGCCCAGAACTACACGGGAGGATCTTGTCAATGATCTCAAGGCAGCTGGGACCATAGTCACCAAGAAAACAATTGGTAACACACTACGCCGTGAAGGACTGAAATCCTGCAGTGCCCGCAAGATCCCCCTGTTCAAGAAAGCACATATACAGGCCCGTCTGAAGTTTGCCAATGAACATCTGAATGATTCAGAGGAGAACTGGGTGAAAGTGTTGTGGTCAGATGAGACCAAAATCGAGCTCTTTGGCATCAACTCAACTCGCCGTGTTTGGAGGAGGAGGAATGCTGCCTATGACCCCAAGAACACCATCCCCACTGTCAAACATGGAGGTGGAAACATTATGCTTTGGGGGTGTTTTTCTGCTAAGGGGACAGGACAACTTCACCGCATCAAAGGGATGATGGACGGGGCCATGTACTGTCAAATCTTGGGTGAGAACCTCCTTCGCACAGCCAGGGCATTGAAAATTGGTTGTGGATGGGTATTCCGGCATGACAATGACCCAAAACACACGGCCAAGGCAACAAAGGAGTGGCTCAAGAAGAAGCACATTAAGGTCCTGGAGTGGCCTAGCCAGTCTCCAGACCTTAATCCCATAGAAAATCTGTGGAGGGAGCTGAAGTTCCGAGTTGCCAAACGTCAGCCTTGAAACCTTAATGACTTGGAGAAGATCTGCAAAGAGGAGTGGGACAAAATCCCTCCTGAGATGTGTTAAAACCTGGTGGCCAATTACAAGAAACATCTGACCTCTGTGATTGCCAACAAGGTTTTTGCCACCAAGTACTAAGTCATGTTTTGCAGAGGGGTCAAATACTTATTTCCCTCATTAAAATGCAAATCAATTCATAACATTTTTGAGATGCGTTTTTCTGGATTTTTTTTATTGTTATTCTGTCTCTCACTGTTTAAATAAACCTACCATTAAAATTATAGACTGATCATGACTTTGTCAGTGGGCAAACGTACAAAATCAGCAGGGGATCACATACTTTTTCCCTCTCACTGTATGTGTAACAGAGTGCATTATATTCTGGCCCAAGCAGGGCTGGAACTCACAACCTTCTGCACAACAACACGCCACTCAAAAGCCAACTGTCTTAGCCAACAGAGAAAGAGACTCTGTGAGCAACAGTTGGCTTTTAGATCTCAGGTTAGGTGATGCGACCGGATGTACTCCAGTCAACATTCTACAGATGAGTTTCACATCCACTACATAAAGATCTTCACTATCTGACATGAGTAGCCAGGGGGCTCAGGGACAAAGAGCACTGGCTTCTACCCTCCCTACGAAGACGTAAGACTGGACTTGATCCTTTTTCTTTGGAGCTTATGGATTTATCTTTCTTTTACAATACGTCTTTCTATTCCGTTGATCTCCCTGACTCAATGGGTTTTGGTCACTGAGTATCGGTCATTGGTTCAATTCTCGGAAAGAGTAGAAGCCTACTTGAATAGGAGAGGGATGCAAATATCCATGATTTGCATGAAGCCAAAAATGGTGTGGAAAACCAAAAGCACCAGGATGTACTCAAATTAAAAACAGTGCTTTGCATAGCATAGATAAAGGTCTGGCTAGGTACAGCAGGCTGTACACACCAGGATATGAATCATGAAAGAGTTTAATTGTGTACAAAAGGATGATATACTGGCAAGTAACGTGACGGATGCACAGAGGGGGTGAGAGAGACGCAGAGAGAACTTCAAATCCAACAGCGGACAGAAGACAGATGATTGAATGAAGCCTCCACCACTAACCATGCAGTGGAGTCTATCTCTCTGCTCTTTAATAGGAGTTGTGTTATTAGCCCAGATGAGCAGTACCTCAACAGTAAATGTTGCGTTACAAGGAGTGGCCACTCAGTCATCACTGTATGATGCAAATATTACATATGTGAAAGCTTCTAATGCCATTGATGGGAGCAAAAACCCAGATTTCAACCGAGGATCCTGCACCCACACGAAGTTGGAGACCGACCCCTGGTGGAGAGTGAACCTGCTGGATGTGTACAAAGTGACTGCTGTTGTCGTCACCAACAGAGACAGCAATTCTGAGAGGCTCAATGGTGCAGAGATCCGTATTGGTAATTCACTGGAGAACAATGGCAACAACAACAGCATATGTGCAGTCATCTCCAACATCACAGCAGGAAATACCGAGACCTTCCAGTGTAACGAGATGGAGGGACAATATGTCAGTGTGATCATCCATGGCACTGGAAAAATTCTCACTCTGTGTGAGGTGGAGGTATTTGGCTGTCTAGCAGGACACTGTTCATCTGCAACATGCCTCCATCATGACGAGTATCACTTTGTGAACCAAAATAAGACTTGGACTGAAGCACAGAGTTACTGCAGAAAGGAGTACACTGACCTGGCCACCATAGACAACGTGGAGGACTTGGAGAGACAGATGAGGACTGTACACAGTGGTTATACTGAAGCAGCCTGGATAGGGTTAAAGAAGCGAGAGTGGCAGGAAGAGTGGCAGTGGTCAGACAATAATTGCAGTGAGGGATATTTCAACTGGCACCAAGACGAACCAAATAACGGGAGAGGGAACGAGGACTGTGTGATGATGAGCAACGGTGGTCAATGGAATAAATCCAATTGCAACAATTCACATGTGTTTATCTGCTATGACAGACTGAACAGTTCTGGTAAGACATTCCACTTGATTAATAATACTCTGACTTGGAGAGATGCTCAGATGTACTGTAGGGATCATCACACAGACCTGGCCAGTGTGAGGAACCAGACTGAGAATGAGGAGATATATAGACTGGCTAATGGTCACCGTGTGTGGATCGGCTTGTTCAGAAGCTCCTGGAAGTGGTCGGACCAGAGTAACTCCTCATTCAGAAACTGGCATGAGGGACAACCCAATAACATCGGAGGGAATCAGACTTGTGCTGTGACATTGATAAACAATTCAGGGCGTTGGGGTTATCAGAAGTGTGATGAAAAACGACCTTTCTTCTGTTACTACAGTGAGTGGCCCTCTCCTCTGTTCATGGCATCTCTAATGTTGCTGAGTTATGGAGAAAACTACAGCTACACCTCTGAACGTGTTATAACAGCCTTTCTCACACCTCTCCTCAGGGACACCTAGACAGTTAAACTATGTTGTTATAGCCCTTAACTAGCTCACCTGATTCACCTATTCAAGGGCTTGATGATTAGTTGACAAGTTGAATCAGGGGTGCTAGATCTAGAATAAATCAAATGCATGGTATGGCTGGGATCCCAGAGTGAAGGTTTGAAAAAAGGCTCGTTTTTTTTCTTCTCAGATAAGGCGATCCTGATTCATCAGAATAAGACATGGAAAGATGCCCAGGCCTACTGCAGAGAACACCACAACGACCTGGTCTCTGCCCACTCTGAGGAGATCCAGAGATGGGTGGAGGCCAGGGCCAAGAGGTCCTCCACTCCTCATGTGTGGCTGGGCCTGCGCTACACCTGCACCTCGAACTTCTGGTTCTGGGTCAGGGGACAGTCCACCTGCTACCACAACTGGGCTCCGGGAAACGGGACCGTCATGGAGGACTGTGGGAAAACCGGAGCGGGGAGAACCGGGGCGGTAGAGAAAGATGGACGTCACCAGTGGGTCAGTCTGCCTGACACCGAGGAGCTCAACTTCATCTGCAGCACCTCTAAATAACAGGTAGTAGAACCTGGACCCAGCTCTAGCACGGTGGCTTTCCCAGACACAGACTTGGCCTGGACCTGGACGTAAAAGCAGAGAAGAATCTCTATTGAGAATGCTTCTTAGTCCAGGTCTAGGCCAAATCTGTGTCTGGGAAACCGGCCCTCAGTCTTCAGATCCAAATATTTCATTCATAGAACTTTCTAGAAGCATGTTGCTGTCGTAGCTTTTTGAAAAAGAAAAGCCTCCCACTCTAGGAGCTCAGACGCAATAATTTAATAACCAAAGTTTGATCAGACCAGCTGTCTTCATCAGGGTATAATGACAAACACTGCGGGTCACTAGTTTATATAGTGTCAAAGGACACACGCAGGTGTCTGTAATCATGGCCGGGTGTGGCCTCATAGCATTGGTTGCTTTACAGATATAAATAGAACATACGATCATAGATACGATTGGTTACACAGGCCTACAAACATTTACAATGGATAGCAAAAACACAAGAATGGCTTCAAATCAAAGTCTACGTTGAGATCGAAGGGAGCAAGGGTCTTCAAATGAAAGATCCAGGTAGCCTCTCGTTTTAACAATCAATTGTCAAGATCGTAACTTTACCACTTTTTGTTTGACATTATATTGTATTGTGTGTGACTTAATAATGATTAGATTTGATAGATTATGTTTAAGGAAAAAATCTTTGTTTTATCTTTGAGTTTGGTTATTTACATCCTTTTCACATATTTGGTCCAAACGTTTTATTCGTCTTTTAATCACATATAGGCCTCACTCATAAAATGGATGATCGTTGTTGATGTTGTTCTTTTAGTGTCAGTAGTAATGCTGTGTGAGTATGTGATGTTGGATGGTGGTTTAAATGTCATATTTGGATGCTGTTTTGAACTATTAATTTTTTGTTTAAGGGATTGTTTTACTATTATTGATTCATCGCCAATGTGGCAACAAAAAAAAAAATATATATATACTGTATATATTTGTCAAGTTGCTGTGTAATAAAAATAAATAAAAAACTTCCTAGATTGTTAACTTATTTAAAGGTAATGTTTTTCATTACATTTGATGATATTTGAAGGAAACCAGATCAAAGTATGATGACCAAAGTATGAAAAATGACTGTTGCTTCTACATTGATAAAGTTTGATCATAAAGTTTCTGGATTCATTATTAAAGGGAACAAGGTGATATCACCTTAACTCTCATTTTAAAACACCAATGGTAACATGATATTATTTCACTTCATTTAAATAAGTACTGCTTTGTAACCGACATTGGAGAAGGCGTGTTTGCAGAGGGGCGAGGTTTATATAGCTAGATAGCTACTCTACTGGTGCCAAAATGTGACTGTAGGGTGTCAGCAAATATAATTAAAAGTTTACCCTATTCATCTATGGCAAAGATATGTTTCCCCTTTCATCTGGTGTTAACTAGTTACTGGCTAGCTGGGTCTTCAGCCAGCCAGTATGCAACAAGGGGGGGGGGTCGTTCAAAACTCCAACGCAGTTGTCAAGTCAACATATCCGTCAGTGCTGCTGTGAACCGCGTCACAAGAGAAATGCCAAACGGGAGATAGATTAAAAATATATATATATATCACTGATGCAATTTCAATGTTTCAGTTGCTTTGTGTATCACCAGATTTGCTTGAGATGATTTTATTGCAAAACTGTTCACTGCACCCAAGTTGCTTGACATAGGCGTTTCAACGAGCATGAATATAAGCTCCCTGCTCACTCAGCCTGTCTTTTCAAACTTCCTGGTAGTTAGTCGTGTGAGAAAATAAATACTTTTCAGAATGACAGTTCAGGACCTTTAAAACTTCTTAACTATAAGATGTGATGCTTAGCTTATATTGTATCCACTTCGTTTCCCCTGAATAATTTCAATAAAATCATTTAAAAAAAGATCTAGAATCAAAATGAGAATGGAAGAATGTGATCATATCGAATACTCTGAGTATATCAAACATTAGGAACACTGCAAAACACCGCAACAAAAACTATTTATCACGACAAAGTCCCATTAAAGTTGCTGTGTGGAGTGAATGACTAAAGTGTGGTCTATGAAAAATTAATTAGCGTCAAACTTCAAACCTTCAAACGAGGCAGGTGAATTTACAAGGAAGGGTTGGGCTCTTTCATATCCTCGACTAATTCAATTGGGATCCCGATGCTGAGGGATGGCAGTCAAGGTCCCAGGGAGGTCGCTGTCCCAGCACCCCTCTGTCAACTGCTCCCCAGATAATGAGATTCAACCTCATTAAATCACATTAGTCATCCCAAAGGGTGTTTTTGGCACGGGTTTGAAAAGAAACATCACGACTCTCTCCCTCCCTCCCTCAGACAAACTCAGCCAGCCCTTATCTCTGGGCTCCAGCAGTCTGGCTGTTCTCTGATGCCTCTGACACAGTTCTTTTGGGTGTTGGATGTAATTCCAGCCGGGGAGAATCACCTGATTTATAAAAAGTTTGGTCTGTGATTCATCCAAGACATTCATGAGGGTGTTGTTCAGAATTTTCTATTTGAGGGACAGATGAAAAGTATCCGACATTTCATTTTCTCCAGTCGCTGTCGGCTTTTTCAATGTAGACATTTTCAATCACGGCTGGTCCGTTATTGGGTGAGGCATGCCAACATGTTGATATGAAACCTTTTCAAGTACAACCCGGGGGTTAGATTGATGGCGATCCCATCTTGCTGGTTTGTTCCGGCAGACATAAGAATGGCAATAGACTCTCTGGACGTGTTTATGGTCATAATGGACGTACGCCAACCTCATTTTCTTTCAATGTAAAAGGTATTCACTGGCGCCACCTGGTGGTGATGAGCTTAGCACTACAGACAAGTTCTACATGCAGCTTTGTGATGAATGTTCTAGGTGCCATTTTACATTCTGGACACATGCTGAGTGATAACTTGTACATTGAGGGAATGACTACTACAAACAAAAACAGCACACACACTTGTAGTTTTCCTGGTGGTCAAATGAGGAGGAGGCTCATCAAGCCAGTGTCAGCTCCTCCAGCAGATAACAGTTACATACAGGGCATAAGGAGTTTATTTTAAGCCTTGGCAGAGTTATGCACCGTCTGCCTGATGCAGGCATATTTTATTCACCTCCTTTCAAGTGGCTGTTGGAGTTGTCCTGCTGACACTATTCATTTGCTTGATGGGTGGGAGCGCTCTACTCTGCCTTTTAACTGGGGATGTTCTGCTCCTGTTATTCTCCTGGCTGTATCTTCTCTCTCTCTCTCTCTCTCTCTCTCTCTCTCTCTCTCTCTCTCTCTCTCTCTCTCTCTCTCTCTCTCTCTCTCTCTCTCTCTCTCTCTCTCTCTCTCTCTCTCTCTCTCTCTCTCTCTCTCTCTCTCTCTCTCTCTCTCTCTCTCTCTCTCTCTCTCTCTCTCTCTCTCTCTCTCTCTCTCTCTCTCTCTCTCTCTCTCTCTCTCTCTCTCTCTCTCTCTCTCTCTCTCTCTCTCTCTCTCTCTCTCTCTCTCTCTCTCTCTCTCTCAGAGTACTTAGTAAAAGTCTACTCTCCTGGCACAGTTTTCACATTCAATTAGATTTTTCCACTACAGATCTACACAACCTACTCAACCTTTTAAAAGTTAAAGAAAATTGTAGAAAATGTTCCAAATTAATAAAAAATAAAATAAAAACAAAGATGTCTTCACACCCCAGAGATAATACTTGTTGGAAGCACTGTTGACAGCCATTAGAGCTGTGGAAAATTTTAATAAGATTCTAACTTTGCACAAGTCTTAAGGCAACATATATTCATAGTTTTTGTCAAAATTGTTCAAGCTCAGTAAATTTGGTTGGTAGTCATTGATGGACAGCTACCCACTGGGCACAGACGTCAGTTCAACGTATAGTTTTGATTTACATTTGGTTGAGTTGTCAACTAATGTGAATTCAACGTGAAATCTACAAAACATTTCACCATGTCATTGGATTTAGGTTAAAAGTTGGGTTGAAAAAAATATGAAATTCCCTTACATTGATTACTTTTTGCAAATCCAATCAGTTTTCCACATTGACTCAACATTTACATTACATTTACATTTTAGTCATTTAGCAGACGCTCTTATCCAGAGCGACTTACAGGAGCAATTAGGGTTAAGTGCCTTGCTCAAGGGCACATTAACGTCATTTAGCAGACGCTCTTAGCCAGAGCGACTCACAAATTGGTGCGTTCACCCTATAGCCAGTGGGATAACCACTTTACAATTTGGGGGGGTTAGAAGGAATACTTTATCCTATCCCAGGTATTCCTTAAAGAGGTGGGGTTTCAAATGTCTCCGGAAGGTGGTGAGTGACTCCGCTGTCCTGGCGTCGTGAGGGAGCTTGTTCCACCATTGGGGTGCCAGAGCAGCGAACAGTTTTGACTGGGCTGAGCGGGAGCTATGCTTCCGCAGAGGAAGGGAGCCAGCAGGCCAGAGGTGGATGAACGCAATGCCCTCGTTTGGGTGTAGGGACTGATCAGAGCCTGAAGGTACAGAGGTGCCGTTCCCCTCACTGCTCCATAGGCAAGCACCATGGTCTTGTAGCGGATGCGAGCTTCAACTGGAAGCCAGTGGAGTGTGCGGAGGAGGGGGTGACGTGGAGAGAACTTGGGAAGGTTGAACACCAGACGGGCTGCGGCATTCTGGATGAGTTGTAGGGGGTTTAATGGCACAGGCAGGGAGGCCAGCCAACAGCGAGTTGCAGTAGTCCAGACGGGGAGATGACAAGTGCCTGGACCAGGACCTGCGCCGCTTCCTGTGTAAGGCAGGGTCGCACTCTCCGAATGTTGTAGAGCATGAACCTGCAGGAGCGGGTCACCGCCTTGATGTTGGCGGAGAACGACAGGGTGTTGTCCAGGGTCACGCCTAGGCTCTTCGCACTCTGGGAGGAGGACACAGCGGAGTTGTCAACCGTGATGGCGAGATCATGGAACGGGCAGTCCTTCCCCGGGAGGAAGAGCAGCTCCGTCTTGCCAGGGGTTCAGCTTGAGGTGGTGATCCGTCATCCATACTGATATGTCTGCCAGACATGCAGAGATGCGATTCGCCACCTGGTTATCAGAAGGGGGAAAGGAGAAGATTAGTTGTGTATCGTCAGCGTAGCAATGATAGGAAAGGCCATGTGAGGATATGACAGAGCCAAGTGACTTGGTGTATAGGGAGAAAAGGAGAGGGCCTAGAACCGAGCCCTGGGGGACACCACTGGTGAGAGCACGTGGTGCGGAGACAGCTTCCCGCCACGCCACTTGGTAGGAGCGACCGGTCAGGTAGGACGCAATCCAGGAGTGAGCCGCGCCGGAGATGCCCAGCTCGGAGAGGGTGGAGAGGAGGATCTGATGGTTCACAGTATCAAAGGCAGCAGACAGGTCTAGAAGGACAAGAGCAGAGGAGAGAGAGTCATCACATATACTTTTTGTCGTTGAAATGACCTGGAAACAACGTTGATTCAACCAGTTTTTTCCCATTGGGAATATTCAAACCTTGTCTCTAAATGTTCAAGCAGATTTAAGTCAGGACTGAGACTGGACTTTTCAGGAACACTCACCACTTCTTGGTGGATGAAATGAAAAACAGCTTCTATCTCAAGGCCATCAGACTGTTAAATAGCCATCACTAGCACATTAGAGGCTGCTGCTGCCTATTGAAATCACTGGCCACTTTAAGAAATGGAACACTAGTCACTTTAATAATGTTTACATATCTTGCACTACTCATCTCATATGTATATACTGTATTCTATACTATTCTACTGTATCTTAGTCCATGCCGCTCT
Organism: Coregonus clupeaformis; assembly: GCF_020615455.1. Lineage (NCBI taxonomy): Eukaryota > Metazoa > Chordata > Actinopteri > Salmoniformes > Salmonidae > Coregonus > Coregonus clupeaformis. Next base: position 4,659,580 of record NC_059205.1, on the reverse strand, counting down.
GTCATTGCTTGTCCATATTTTTATATATTCTTAATTCCATTCCTTACTTAGATTTGTGTGTATTGGGTATATGTTGTGAAATTGTTAGATATTACTTGTTAGATATTACTGCACTGTCGGAGCTAGAAGCACAAGCGTTTCACTACACCCGCAATAACATCTGCTAAACACGTGTATGTGACAAATACATTTGATTTGATTTGAAAGCCACGCTGGTGTGTCTTTGGCATTAAAATGTGTTTAATTGTCTCGCTGAAAAATACAACCCTATCCCAGGGTTAGGTTTTCAGAAGACTACGGTAAGTTTCCCTCTAACTTTTTACCATCAATGACTCCCAACCAAATTTACTGAACTTTAAGCAATTTTGATCAAAACAATACAGTGCATTCGGAAAGAATTCAGACCCCTGGACTTTTTCCACATCTTGTTACGTTACAGCCTTATTCTAAAATTGATTAAATAAATGTTTTTCCTCATCAATCTACACACAATACCCCATAATGACAAAGTGAAAACAGGTTTTTAGAAATGTTTGCTAATTTATTAAAAATAAAAACCAGAAATACATAAGTATTCCGACCCTTTGCTATGAGACTCGAAATTGAGCTCAGGTGCATCCTGTATCCATTGATGTTTCTACTACTTGATTGGAGTCCACCTGTGGTAAATTCAATTGATTGGACATGATTTGGAAAGGTACACACCTGTCTATATAAGGTCCCACAGTTGACAGTGCATGTCAGAGCAAAAAACAAGCCATGAGGTCAAAGGAATTGTCCATAGAGCTCCGAGACAGGATTGTGTTGAGGCACAGAATGAATCCGACGATCCTTACATTGCTGCATAATTGACTCATATTGGTGGATAGATCATGATTAGGTCACTTTATTTCTGATCAGATGGGTGATGTCATGTCATAGAGGCATCCATCAGTGATGTGCAAGCTAACATGGCCCAATGTAAGGGACTGTATGGAAGATAATGACAGTTTCCTGAACCAATCCTCAGTACTGCTGCTTTTCATCCCGCCCCTCTTCTAAATCAGGAACTGATTCAGACCTGGGCTGGGACATCTATCTGGCCAATCAGTGACATTGATTAATCAATTCATTAGGGAGACGAGAAAAACGTCGGTACTGTCGACCTCCAGGCTCGGATTTGAGAACCCTATAGCCTTTGACCTAGATTAATGCTTGAATAGGAATATACGAGTCTATACACTTACCCAAACCTTTGCAGGATTTGCGGATGGCCTTGACATAATAATAATAATAATAATAAGCCATTTAGCAGACGCTTTTATCCAAAGCGACTTACAGTCATGCGTGCATACATTTTTGTGTATGGGTGGTCCCGGGGATCGAACCCACTACCTTGGCGTTACAAGCGCCGTGCTCTACCAGCTGAGCTACAGAGGTCATCAGCCATGACATTGAAATCCTCATAGGGGGTAATGGTTGGCTATATGGGGAAACGTTCAGAACCAGGACACCAATGACACTCTAATATAACATGATATACAAAAATATGTGCTTTCCCATGATACATCTGTCTCAAATAATCATAGGTCTATGCCACATAATTAATCCTAAAATTAAGCAGTCTTTTCTGTATAGATCATCTGTGGGGCGGCAGGTAGCTTAGTGGTTAAGAGCGTTGTGCCAGTAACCGAAAGGTCGCTGGTTCTAATCCCCGAGCCGACTGGGGTGTGCCCTTGAGCAAGGCACTTAACCCTAATTGCTCCTGTAAATCGCTCTGGATAAGAGCGTCTGCTAAATGACGTAAATGTAATGTGAGAAAGAATTTTCCTTCATGGTTGAGTACAGTAGGCTAGATTCCCCTCTCTGTTCCTAGTCTAGTAAAGGGTGCAGTCTCTGTGAGCTGAGTCATGGGGCAGTTGCATATTGATACAGGGCCTCAGCATCCCTTCCTCGCCCACCCTCCACAAAGACAATGCAGCCTTATTGATCATTGAGAGTAGAACTTTCTGGAAATTCCAGAGAGAAGCAGCCTACTCAAGCTGCCACGCTCCTAACACTCATTTGTTATCCAGATGGTAGGCCTATGAATAGGCCTGCTGCATAGCCTACATATATAAAACAGGCTATGATAAACAGTAGGCCATTTATGGATAAGTTATGTTCCACTCATTCACAAATCATATATGAAGGCTACCATTTACATAAATAGGCTACATTTACATAAATTTTCTAAAACGAACATTTTAAAACATTAAAATGAGTTGATAACCAATAACAATGTGATAGGAAGAATGAAGGTAAATGGCCTACATTCTAACATAATATAAATAACGACATTATCTTCTTTTTTTTTTATTTTTTTTTATATACTTTGTTTATTGAATTTTCAGTACCAGCATTTAGTAAGTAATTACACTTGAAAGTTATTTGGTATGAATATGGAACAACAATTTGAAGACAACGATACAGCAAAACATGGAGAGACAGATATGAAAGAAAAAATAGACATTAAGTACATAAATAAGATAAAACACAAAAAAAAAAAAAAAAAAAAAAAAGGAAGAATATCTGTTTTGATCCAGTTGTTATAGGTCAGCTAGCACAGTTATTACCGTCCTTAACATCCGAGATGTCGTATATGCACATACCAGGCTTCTTACATCACCAATATATAAATATACATCACTCTGGAACTGCAGGGAAATGTATTCTTTTGACATAAGAAAAGAAGGGGAGCCCACTTTGCATAAAATTTGTCTACAGACCCATTGAGTGTCTGTTTTATTTTCTCCAACTTTATGCAATTCAAAATAGATTTAATCCAAAGAGCATGAGAAGGGGCTGCAGAGGATTTCCATCTAAGTAAAATTAATCGTCTCGCTAACAACGTGACAAAGGCAATTACATCCTTATTCATTTTGGTCAATTGTATTGTGGGTAAGGAAACTCCAAATAATGCAATGAGAGGGTCTGGCTCGATCTGTGTGCCGCTTAATTCTGAGAGTGTGTTAAAGATGTCTTTCCAGAAACCAACAAGAGATGGGCAGCACCAAAACATGTGCACATGATTAGCAGGGGGCTGGTTACATCGAACACAATTAGGGTTCACATCCTTGTAAATTTTTGATAGTCTTGCTTTGGTCCAGTGAGCCCTATGAATGAGTTTGCATTGGATGAGGCCGTGTCGGCGCAAATAGAAGAGCTATGTACCCTTTTGAGTGCCTCTTCCCATAGTTCATCAGATATTTCCTCACCCAGTTCCTCCTCCCAAGAGGATTTGATATTGTTTAATGAGATGGCTTGTAGTGAGCAAATTTGACTATAGATTATTGACATTGTGCCTTTCTGATTAGGAAGAGGGGTGAGAAATGTGTCGAACTGTGTTCCACTAGAAAGGTTGGGGAATCCTGGATCTATGCTGCGGATGTAACTCCGGACTTGTAAGAATCTAAAAAATGATGTCTGGGGAGACCAAATTTAGCTGATAGTTGTTGAAACGTACTAAATGTATTGTTAGTATACAGATCTCTGAATCTTTTAATACCGAGATTAGACCATGTTGAGAAAGCACCATCAATCATAGATGGGGAAAAGCTGGGTTTGAGGCTACCGGAGCCAAGGAAGAGGTTGTTTGAAACCCAAAGTGGCGCCTAAATTGATTCCAGATCTTCAATGTTGTTTTGACACATGTATTGTTGGTGAAGGAGGAGTAAGGGCCTGTAATAGAGGAGTGAGCGAGGGAAGACAGTGATGCCGGTGTAGACGAGGCAGCCTCCATCTCCAGCCAAGTTGGGGGTGGGAATATTACTCTGCTCTGCAACCAGTACTGAATGATCCTAAGGTTAGCGGCCCAATAATAGAATCTGAAATCTGGTAGAGCTAGACCGCCGTCTGGTTTGGGCCTCTGCAAGAGCTGTTTTCGCATCCTAGGAGGCTTTTTGTCCCATATAAAGGGTAGAATTAGGCCGTCGATCTTTTTGAAAAATGTATTGGGTAGAAATATTGGAAGGCACTGATAGAGGTATAAGAATTTAGGGAGAGTATTCATTTTAATAGAGTTAATTCTAGCAACTAAGGAGAGGTGTAGCAAAGACCACCGTTCCAAATCGTCCTTAGTACGGGTTAAGAGAGGAGCAAAGTTGGCTTGAAAAAGGTTTTCAAACCTAATTGTGACATGTACCCCGAGATAAATAAAACTGCTGTGTGCTATTTTAAATGGCAAGTTATGTAAAGGGGATTTTTTTGCAGCCATGTTAAGTGGCATCAATTCACTTTTACTGAGATTTAGTTTATACCCTGATATGTGACCGAAGGATGCGAAAGTGGCAAGGGCAGCAGGGACAGAGACAGAAAGATTGGATGTGTATATTAATAAATCATCTGCATATAAAGACAGTTTGTGTTCGTGCCCGTATCTGACTATGCCTTTGATTAGGGGTTGGAGCGAAGTGCTATTGCAAGTGGCTCTATGGCGAGGGCAAACAGTAAGGGACTTAAAGGGCAACCCTGACGTGTCGATCTTTGCAGAGGGAAGCGATCTGATTGAGTGTTATTAGTCCTGACAGAGGCTTGGGGGGATGAGTACAGAAGTTTTATCCAGGTCATGAATTTGGAGCCAAAGCCAAATTTATTTAGAGTGTAAAAGGTATTTCCATTCCACCCGATCAAACGCTTTCTCCGCGTCCAGGGATATAATGGCTTCAGAGGTATTGTTGACAGAAGGATTGTATATAATATTAAATAATCTTCGGAGATTGAAGAATGAGTGTCTATTTTTTATAAATCCTGTTTGATCCGGAGAGATAATTGATGGGGAGGACTGTTTCTAGCCGCGTTGCCAGAATTTTGGCTAGAATTTTATAGTCCACATTTAGCAGGCTAATTGGACGGTATGATGCACAGTCAAGAGGGTCTTTGTTTTTTTAAGAATAACACAAATGGTTGCTTGAGTGAGAGTATGTGGGAGAGCACCATTTACAAATGCATCATTGTACATTTCAATTAGAATAGGGGCTATTTTGGTGATAAACTTTTTATAAAACTCTGTCGGGTAGCCATCAGGCCCTGGGCTTCTCCCAGATTGAAGGGATTTGACAGCGTTAGACAGTTCTTCAACAGTGATCGGCTGCTCTAATTTTTTTACCAAATCCCGGCCGACCGAAGGCACAGATAGTGAGTGGAAGAAATTATCCAATTCCAGTGTATCCGCTTTACTTTCAGAGGTATATAGAGACTGGTAAAATCTCTTGAACTCCTCATTGATCCCCCCAGGATCTAATGATATCCCAGATGATGTACGAATTTTTGTAATCTGAGATGATGATGATTGTTGACGTAACTTGTGAGCTAATAATTTACTGGCTTTCTCTCCTTGTTCATAGTAAGTGCTCCTAGACTTGACAAGCATTTCAGTAACCTGGTCTGTTAATAGTGTGTCAAATTCTGCTTGCAGAGTTAAACGTTCCTTATAAATATCTGGGGATGGTGAAACAGCATAAATGTCATCTAATTGGGCAATACAGCGTGTTAGCATAGATAACCTATTCCTTTTCAATTTGTTCTCATGTGCGGTGTAGGAGATAATTTCACCTCTGATATAAGCTTTCAAAGTTTCCCAGAGAGTAGACGCAGAGATGTTTGGGGTTCTATTTGTAATCATGAAAAAGTCGATTTGACTCAAAACAAAGTTGACAAAGTGTTCATTACTGAGCAGTTGGGTTTTTAGTCGCCAAGGCGGTCGCTGATTGTCAACATTTTGAAATGCTACTTCCATAGTAACAGGGGCGTGGTCAGATACAACAATTGGGTTATATGAACATGAAGTTATGGAGTGGAGGAGCCGGTCATCAACAAGGAAGTAGTCTATGCGCGTAAAAGTGTGGTGAACCGATGAGAAAAAAAGAGTATGCTTTCCCAGCTGGATTAACCATTCTCCAAGGATCTGAGACTGCGAATTCAGACATAAAGGTTCGAACAACTCTAGCTGAGGTTGATAGGGTGGTAGGTTTAGTGGAGGATCGATCCAATTGTGGGTCTAACCAACAGTTAAAGTCACCTCCTAAAATCAACATATGGGTGGACATATCTGGGAGTGTAGAGAAAACCGATTTGAAAAAATCACCGTTGTCCCAATTAGGAGCATAGATATTAACAAGAAGAACCTTTGTATTGAGCAGCCTACCACTGACAATTATATATCTACCATGGGGATCTGCGATCACCTTAGAACATGTAAAAGGTACCGATCTGTGAAGTAAAATAGCCACCCCTCTCGCCTTACTCTGAAATGAGGAATGGAACACCTGACCCACCCATCTGCACCTAAGACTTGAGTGTTGTGATACCTTCAGATGAGTTTCTTGGAGAAAGATGATGTGAGCTTTCAAATGATGAAGATGGTGTAGCACCTTACTACGTTTAACTGGGTTATTTATGCCCCTGCAGTTCCAAGTAAGAAAATTAAAGCCATTCCCTCCAGCAGTATGGGCTACACTAGGCTGAGTCATATCTTAAGAGAGAGAGAGGATGTGTAAAGGACAAGGTACAATGTAAACTGAAGATCTTAGTTGAACCTAAAAGCGCAAATGTAAAAAACAAAGACAAACGAAGAGGCACAAAAAACATATACAAACTATATACATGAACAAACCCTTCCCTCACACCCGCCTTGCCGAAGCATCTCCCCAAATGAGATGCAAGCAAAACCCTAAATACGAAGAAAGTTTAGAGCTAAGCATGATAACTCTTACTCTGTGCTACCTAAGATTAGTGACCATTTAACTAGAGTAAGCCAAACATGAATAGAATGGTCCCCAATAGAGTCTAAGGAAAACTATCCTCAATTAAGAGAGGTTTAACCTCGACGCAGATGGTAAATGATCAGACTGAAACAGCCATGCAGACCCCCAGATATTGGCATTAGAGGCGGCAAACCTGGGCTGGAAATAAAAAGATAAAGAAGAGAATGACATTCATATGTCGATGAACCCAGCAGAGATGGCTTCGTTAGTCACCCATTCGGCCTGCTAACTAGCCTGCTAGGAAGACCAGCTAGCCAACCATTTGTTACAAACCATGCGGTACAACAGCCGCTTTCACGTTCTTGTTGATGAAATCTGCCGCTATAGCCGGGTCCTCGAATCTGTGCATGGAACCGTCCGGTAAAGTCAGTCTCAAAACCGCAGGGTAGATGAGGCCGAACTTCACGCCCGGGCAGGTGTGTAGTTGGCGTTTCACAGCTCCAAAGCTAGCCCGCCTCTTAGCCACAGCTGTTGTGTAGTCCGCAAATATCGAGACTCTTTTACCCTTATGTAGAAGAGGGGATGCTTCTCCCGATCTTCTCAGTATGTCGTTATGGACGTGAAAGAAATGCACCCTGATGACAAATGGTCGTGGGGTTCTCCATCCCTGGGTCGGCTACGCAGAGTGCGGTGAGCCCGGTCTAGCAATGGCTTCTCCTCTAGCCCGAGCAGCTCCTGAAGTAGCTGGGCCATGTACTCCGTGGGTCTTGGGCCCTCCACTCCCTCCGGTATTCCCAGTAGACGAATGTTGTTCCTCCGCATTCTACTTTCCATATCTTCGCATCTATTATCGAGGAATGCCACCCTAGTTGTCAATGAGCCGACGCTAGCCTCTAGCTCGCTAATGCGAGTGCCGTGGTCTGTAGCCCCTCGCTCCAAATCCGATAAAGTCACCCCATGTGCGTCGAGCTTATTCTGTATACTCTCGATAGATTTTTTAAGCTCGTCTTTGATCGTTGATATCTCTGACCTGAGGTTGGTAGAGAGACAGTCAATTTTTCCGAAAATGTCGGCTTTGAGGGTGCCTATCACGGATTGTAGCATCTCCACAGTCAGTGTTTCCGTGGGGCCGGCATTGGTAGCGTTCGATGGCGGGGGTGAGTCGGGAGAAGTTGCAGGCTTGTTGCGGCCTGCTCTTGCAGACTCTGTTTTTGGTCGGGTTGATGTCATTACGAATTTAAATTTATTAAACTTGAACTGAGTTGTTTATGGGTCTCTTCAGACGCCTGGGCAAACAGAAATGTATGCAGTTTTGCAAAGTTAAATATATAAATTTGGTCACTAACTCAGGAGCGATAGGGAGACGCGTGCTACATCCTTGGCTTCCAACAGCGCCCCATAACGACATTATCTTCGACATGTAGATTATTGATTTAGTCGAGTGGTTCATAGACCTACTTAAAAGATGCGTTGCAGCCTTGGTTTAGTTCCCGACTACACTGCAGCATCCAATACGCTACTAGGCCTAGAGCGTTAACAAAAAGCTGATAACGCATTTATAAGAAAACTGTCAAAAACTTGACTCACTTGGACGTTGCCCATGTTGCAACTCTGTTTTCAACCCAGCGAAGACGATGTACAGTGTCGGTCCGGTCAGTGTCGTCCTTGATATTCACCCTCGAAGAAGTTGATTCTGCACACGCAGGACCAGCCCTGACCGCTACTGCGTAGCTGACGTCACCAGTGTTTATCAATTTAGTAGGCTAATAACAACACTCCTGAAAGCGTTTAGTGATCATCCTATCTAGTAGCCGCTTAACTTCAACAATTTCGGTTTGTGTACTATGATTTAATAAATTAAAAGCATTAATTTACTGTATTACCACTGTAGATAACATAAGAAGAATATGATACTACTTTTATATGGAATTGATAGCAACTAAACCATAAACGGTGTTAAGAATGAACAAAAATTCGGGAGAGAGGACCAGACTTGAACGCTACACTTAACTACAGTAGTTGCCTTGAATGCAGTTCCCTACTAACTCAACAAGCACCAGCTGCAACTCATTGCTAATCAGCCTCCACACCTGTCCTCACTCTCCTTAATCACAACTGCCACCCTACTTAAACCTGGCCAAACTAACATTCCTCCTCTGGCCGACTAGTCACTGACCCGGGTGGCTGAAGGTGGAGGACAGACAGCGTCTAACAGACAGCTGTGGGATAAGGAGACTTGGATGGCGGAGGAGGAATGGAAGGAAAAAGAGAGGCAGAGGAGGTCTAAGAGAGAGAGGGCGGAAGATTGTGAGCTTGAGTTGGGGGGAAAATGGCGGGGAGAAGGTTTGGTAAAGAAGAATGGTAGGAAATGTAAGCAAAGTGAGCTGAAGACAGGAGGAGAGCGGCGCAGCGGTTTAAGGCACTGCATCTCAGTGCTTGGGGCGTCACTACAGACCCCCTGGTTTGATTCCAGTCTGTATCACAACCGGCCGTGATTGTGAGTCCCATAGGGCGGCGCACAATTGGCCCAGCGTCGTCCGGTGTAGGCCGTCATTGTAAATAAGAATTTGTTCTTAACTGACTTGCCTAGTTAAATAAAGGTTGTTGTTTTTTGGGGGGCTGATGTATCGGAGGTGGTAGGTATGGTGAAGTACTCTGAGTCAGAGGGTCAGGATAAAGATGAGTCTGTGACAGCAGGAGTGAAGTTTGTGGAAAAAGTGGATCCTTGCCTTTTGGCTGATCCATTTGTGGTTTCAAGATGGGTGAAAAAAGCGTTGGGTATAGTGGAATCGGTGAGGGTAACCAGAAGTGGTCTAGTGATAATCGTTTGTGTTTCTGTTGAGCAGAGGGAGAAGGCGTTCAGAGTTAAACAAATGGGGTAAAGAATTGTGAATTGTTTCGCTCTCAAGAAAAGGGCACTATTGAAAGGAGTGAGAACTGGGGTAGCAGTTAATGTAAAAGTGGACCAACTGAAGGGGAAGATTCCCGGTGTTTGTGATACTCATCGTTTGGTGCGATGCAAACAGGGTGGGGAAACAGAAGTCATTGTCTGTTCTTTTACATTTTGAAGTTGAGTCTTTGCCTGACAAAGTGAAGTTAGGATATATAAATTATCCTGTACGAGCTTATGTGCCGAACACATTATGATGTTACAGGTGTCAAACTTATGGGCACGTGGCAGCAGTATGTAGGAGAGAGATTCCAAGGTGTGAAAAGTGTGCAGAAGGGCATGAGACTAAGGAGTGTAATGTAGTGGTATGTGCTAATTGTAGGGGTGGCCATGGGGCTGGGGATCAGACATGTCCAGTGCAAGAGAAGCAGGTTGAGGTTCCCAGGGTAAGAGTAGTGAAGAAGTTGTCATATGCGGAGCTGAGGCAGTGAAGAAAGTAGGGGGGAGTGGTGAGAGTAGTAGATTTGTACCAGTACAGAGGGATAGGCCAACAAGTGATATATGTTTCAGTAAGATTTGGATTTTTAGCGTTTATAGCAATGGTTATTAATTGTACTGTAGGGCTGGAACGTGTTGAAGAAAATTGAGGTTGTGGTGGCAGCTGCAGAGAGATATTTGGGTGTGCGAGACTTGACATCAGAAGAGTTACCGGGAGTGTTAAGTGGTGATGTCCCATCATTTCAGGTTGAGGGCATGAGGTAGAAGTGAGTATATTTAAATAGTGGAGAAGGGTGGTGTTAATTATTATTAATAATTTGTATTTGTGAGTGTAGTGTTAGATGGTAGGGTTTTTCTTTATTTTCTTTTATTTTTCAGGCAAAATATAAGGGAGTTGTACTCCAGTCTAGTAGGTGGCGGTATTGCAACAAATTGGATGCCAACCGCCATTAAACCTCAACGAAGAAGAACATTCCTCCTCTGTGTTCTGCAGTGTTTGTTGCGTTGCATGACACGACATTGTGTGTTACTAGCCTTATCAAGTTTTGCACGACACCTTCTGTCTAGTATCTCTTCGGTTCCTCCAAGGATCTCCTGGGGGTTGCCATCACCACGGCCTGACGATGTCTACCTGGGACGCTAAACTGAATTCTAGAGTCCACCCCTCCCGGATCCTTCATTTGCAGCCTTTGGCTTCATCCGGTCCATTCTCATTCCCTTCCTGAATACTTCTCACAATGATTACATTTCGTCAATAAATATTCTAAACTAATTTCAATGTCTGGTCCTTAAACGCGTCAAATAAAAAAATAATCACAGCCGAATTGGATTTAAATTACATTTCTTAATGTGCTCTCAGGTTACTCCAGACTACAATCTAAATAATCCAAGTTTCAGACTACAGCTTCATTTGGAATACACATTTTACACCGGCGTTGACTACACAAATACACTGAAAAAAATATAAATGCAACATGTAAAGTGTTGATCCCATGTTTCATGAGCTGAAATAAACAATCCCAGAAATGTTCCATATGCACAAAAAAGCTTATTTCTCAGTTGTTCAGTATACATTGAAATCATGCAAAAAATATAACAAAAGAACTAACATCTGTCAAGGTGAGACAAAACCTTATCAGTATACAATACATTTATGTTCTGGAGACAAAATTATATTTATTACAAAACAAATCCTACACTGTAAGAGGTTACAGTGTATGAATTTGACAGTAGTTTACAGGCAGCTCAGTGGCAAGTAAAATTCGGTATTTCATATTACAGTACACCTACTGTATCAAAGCAAGTACTGTATAATGACACACAAGACAATACCTTACAATTGACTGTATTATACCGTAGAAAAGTAAATGCTACCGTAATCAGAATGAATGAATGGATTGGTGCAAGCAGGTTGGTTGCTAAGTAGAGTGTTTACAGCATATGAATGAATATTTGGTGGCACTTTTAGAGGCATTAACAATGGCTTCGAAACTGGCAGCGACTACAGGGCAAAACTAGACCAAAAGGACATGGCAAAATGCTCAACCATTTAAGGTTAAAGACTGGCTATAACCGCATAAAAGTTAAATTGGTACAGCATTCTCACTCATGGGTGCAACAAATATAGCTTCTTACAACTCACGCTTCAAAATACCTTGCACCCACTAGTGGTCAAAAGGCTTTCCAGAGATACGGTACGGTACTGTATTAGGTGTGGTTGAATTACAGTACCATTCGAAATACAGCAATTATTTTCCCACCCACAACATTTTCCCACAATGCACCGTCATTTACAGTATGCTGCAGTAAAACATTTCAAAGTATTTTACTGTTGATAATACCCCAAATTACTGTATAAATTAAAATGTTCCGTTACGGTGTAGATTATGTAATAAAATGGACTAACTCCTAATAAACAAACGAGCATAACCACCATCCTTTGCACACAAGTAGAAAAGACAAAGTCTCTGTTGTTCATTGTCAGAACCCAAAATAACTACAACCCACAATCCCTCTCTGTATTCAGCTTTGACCCAGTACTGACCAGATGCTTGTCATTCTCTGATATACAGTATTTTTTATTATATTATAATAACACATATTCAACATATGTTCAGTTTATTCAATAGTATATTCAATATTCAATCATTTAATGCGTTGGTTAAAGTGTCTAAAAACATAAGGGTTGTTATAAGTTAGCCATCTGTTTGGCTCAAGTATACATTATATTGTTGGGACTTCATTATTCTGATATTAGACTCCTAATGAATTGGAATGTGAGGAAGTAACATTGTAAGACTTGTCATAAGCATGTATGAGACCCTTAAAGGAGTAGTCCAGCCAAATGACAAATTAAACATATTTGTTTCCTTATTGACAGCAGTCTATGGGACAAGGAGAGATTGCTATCCATTTTTACATTTACATTTTAGTCATTTAGCAGACGCTCTTATCCAGAGCGACTTACAGTTAGTGAGTACATACATTTTTCATACTGGCCCCCCGTGGGAAACGAACCCACAACCTTAGCGTTGCAAGCGCCATGCTCTACCAACTGAGCTACACGGGACTGTGTTTTTTAAAAACTTTGTCACTGCCAGTAATATTAGTATTTTCTAACCAAAAGTCAATGTTCCCCAAAGTACCATCCTTAAGATTCCATGTTCCAAATCATCTCAAGCGAACTTCAAACCAAGTACTTGAGCAACCCTTTCAGAGACTTGATGAAATTATTTGGGCATGAAATACAGGCCCTGCAGAAAATATACACTGAGTGTACAAAACATTAGAAACACATTTCTAATTATTGAGTTGCACCCCCTTTTGCCCTCAGAACAGCCTCAATTCATTGGGGCATGGACTCTACAAGGTGTCGAAAGCGTTCCACAGGGATGCTGGTCCATGTTGACTCCAATGCGTCCCACAGTTGTGTCAAGTTGGCTGGGTGTCCTGTGAGTGGTGGACCGTTCTTGATACAGATGGAAAACTGTTGAGTGTGGAAAAACCTAGCAGCTTTGCAGTTCTTGACACAAACCGGTGTGCCTGGCACCTACTACCATACCCCATTCAAAGGCACTTAAACCTTTTGTCTTGCCCATTCACCCTCTGAATGGCACACACAATCCATGTCTCAATTGTCTCAAGGCTTAAACATTCCTTCTTTAACCTGTCTCCTCACCTTCATCTACACTGATTGAAGTGGATTTAACAGGTGACATCAATAAGGGATCATAGCTTTCACCTGGATTCACCTGGTCAGTCTATGTCACGGAAAGATCAGGTGTTCCTAATGTTTTGATTATGTCTACAGTTTGGTTATGTACGCTCATCTCCACCAGGGTGTAGTATTGTTCTGTGTTATGAAATAGTAGGTTTTCTCTCCAGACCAGGGTTGTTCAGCACTGTTCGACAGTACCCATCAAATAACAACAGAAAATGATATAGAGTTTTATATAAATATTTATTGCAGGTCTAGGGGGGAGCTATGTATGTACATGCGATTACAACAGAATACAATATAAATGTACTAAATAAATATTCCCGTGTGGATCCAACAGCTTGTAACCAAGCGTTATAGCACGAAGACGACAGTGGTACAAGTTCACTTAACAAACAGGTTTTAACTGAGCAGCGTTCGCTAAGAGCAGTGAGACGTTGGGCCAATAGGTTTGCTGTCATGCAGAAGTCACTGTAGCATTCCTGTAGTGTAACTGGATCCAGCAGAATTGTGTTACGAATTAGCTGGGTTTTATTCACCAGGAAACCAACTGGAGGAAAACAGACTGAAACAGGGCGGGACCAAGCTGAACTTGTCCAATAAGAAATGTTTATTTCCGTTGCAAAAGTTTTCCATTACAAAACGCGGTGTGCACTAATAAAATTATGTGACGCATTTACGTTTGGGAGAACTTTGAATTTACATTTCGTTATAATAGGCAAGATCAAGTATTACACCTTCATTACCAAACGCTGTAGCATTTTGGATGTAAGTTGATTAATTGGCACAAAGCAATTTTTGGAAGTGCTTTGCCACATGCTATAGCAGTTTTACAAAACGTATACATCAAAGATAAACTTCAGTTTGTTTTTGTACAGACATAAAGCATGTTTGACTGAAAGGAGACCAAATACAGGTGAGACACTGTTTCTTCAGGGGGTGTATCCTCATGATGCTACACAAGTGGTAGCGAATGTATGTAAGGTGCACCTATGTAGCTATTTCTCCTGCTCAACACTTCAAATTCACATCCTTTGTATAATCTATAAGGCCCCAGAATTAATGGTATAATTATCTGTGCACTGTGCTTCATATGGAAGTTACATTATACACTTCCAGATGACCAACACTCTGAAATACTCGGCCCACTACTTGACAAGAATGACCCAGGTGCAGGATTCAGACGAAAGAGAACTCCAGTCTAGCATAATGGAACAGGTGACAATATCATCAATTAGTTGTTTACAAAAATGGGCTGGTTAAAATCAGTCCCACGTTCTCGTACAAACCAGTCTAAATCCGATTGTTGTCTAATTAATTCAGTGTAAATTCCCTCACGGCAGTAAGGATGTATTTAATGTATTGAAGAGTGTGACAAAACGCGCACAAATGCAAACTGAGCAAATGTACAAGCAAATAGTGCCGACTAAACATTTCTCTACATTGCGGATAAAGTGACTTTAAGCTGCATAATTGCACAACTAACAACACAACTTTGTAATTCAACAAATACTTTGTTTGGAATGCTTTAACAGACCGTAGTGTCATGTTTTTCTTTTGACATAACCACAGGGCAACTTGTGCAAAAAAGGTTTTCTCCACCCTTATCTTTAAAACCCAGTTTGCTTTTGAGCCGTGAATACAAAACATATAGTCTATCATTTTGATTATCATGCACTTTTCTCTGACCCATTGTCTTCAAAATCCCAGGGGCAAACGTCAACCCTTTTAGCAGTGCTTACGGGTTGTTTGTAATTAGAACTCAGAGAGTTGTTTTCTTTCGCTGGAGAAGTCTGTGCTACGCTGGCATGTGCGTCCTCTACCTCCCACGGGCACGCCTCCGCCCTCTTGATCTCCGACGCCTCCGGGTCTCTCATCGAGCTCCTCCGTCTCCCGGATGTTGGCACGGTGACCGGACCACCCTCTGATGACTGGCTGACACGTCGTCTTTCCGAGGGCCTGCTGGAGGAGCTCTCCTTGCTCTTTGACCTGTGCTGCTTCTCTTCCTCCCTGTCCCTTCCTCCTTTCTCTCTCTCACCCCTCTCTCCCCTTTCTTTGGAGGAGCACGAGCCTTTTCGTTTCCGCTTGGAGTGAGGGGTGGGGCTGGAGCAGGTCTTCTCCTGGCTGGGGGGGGGCGGGGCTGGGGCTTCATTGTAGTCCCAGGGACAGATGTCCACCATCAGGGTGGGCGGCAGTAGCAGACTCCCCGTGGATTTGGAGTAGTCTGAGTGGAGGATCTTGGGCTTCCCATCAGTGGGTGTGACGCTCTTCTTATGTCTGATCCTCTCTGGGGAGATGGAATCTGAATCGCCTCCCAACACTGGCTGCTCCTCAAAGGCCCAGGGGCACACCTCCGGTTTGAGTGGGAGCGGAGATCTGGGAGACCTGGGCTTCCTTGTTTCTCTGGCCTCATCTCGTTCACCCCCCTTGTCTTTGGAGCGCTGTCGGCCTGCAGGCGATTGCCCCGCGGCCCTCTGCTGCTTCTGTTGGGAGCGACTGCCCTTGGTGCTAACCGTGCCACCACCATCAACCCTGTGGACCGTGGTGGTCTCTCCTGGAGCAATGGACACATGCTTCTGGGACCTTCCTTCTGAGGGGGTTGGGGGGTCCTCCACATCCCAAGAGCACACCTCAGAGAGGTCATACAGGTTTCTCCCCGGCTCTGTATTGATGGACGGCTGGCTGCCACTCACCTGCTGCTTCATGATGCCCATCTTGGCCATGGGCGTCCTGGAGTACTCTACCGACTGGCTGATGATCATCTTAGGATAACACTCCATCTCGTCCACCTCAGACAGCATCCTCCCATCGCGCCCCTTGAGTCCCTTCTTGCTGGCATCCTCCGCGCTATTGGTCTTGTTGGTGAGACCAGGCATCTTCTCTTTGGCACTGGTGATGACACTCAGCGACTTCTGCATGATGGACGTCCTCAGCTGAATGGGCTTTTTGTCCACTGTGAAGTTGTGCGCGCTGGCCGACTTGCAGACCAAGGGTACTGTCTCGGCCAGTTCCACCTTTGGGGCAGGCTCTGGTGACTTCTTAACCTGCCTCCTAATGAGAGATCCCAGCAAGGAACCCTCGCCGGTGGCCATTTTGTCCCCACCAGAGCCCACTCCGCCGGCAGTTTCCTCAGCTTGGTCACAAACGTGGTCGTAGCTGTGTGACTTCTTCAGGCCCAGAACTTTGTTCTTCAGAGAGTCTTCCCTGGACTTGTGACCTGAGTGGGACGAGTCGAAGGGGTTCCGTCGAAGGGTGCTGCGGTTGCTCCCGTGCTCGCTACCGACACGTTCCTCGCGGCTGCCATAGCTGCCATGCCGGTGCAAGGTCTCTGGCATCTCAGTGATGCGCCTCATGAGAGAGCGGCCCAGGCCTTTCTTGGAGCTGCGCTTCTTCTGCATGTGTGGGTTGTTGGCCAGCATCTTCTTGCGCTTGTAGACCTCCAGTTGGGCGTAAAGCTTCTTGAGCTCGTCCTACAATGGTGACAGAGGGATGGGTTGGGAGAGATAGAGAGAAGGAAGTGGATGAGAAAACATATTGCTTGTTCATTGCGAGTTTTTTGTTGTTGTTGCTCTAGAGACATATTCTGACATCATAGACACTAAACTAACCATGGTCCATTTCCTTGACAGACTACAACGTTGCCACAAGGTAGCGACTTCCCACAGGGTTCAGTGTTGGGGCCAATCCTGTTTTTAATCTACATGCTCTCACTCACCCAACTCCTCAGACATTACAACATCAACTTTCACTGCTTTGCTGATACTCAAGTATACATCAAAACCAAACCGGACACCATCGCCATTTTATCAAATCTAGACAGCTGCATATTTATTTGTAATGAAAAGCGCTATACAAATTACATTTGTATCACAAATTATTTACAATTCCAAATGTTCCCAAACAAAACAGCAAATGGGTGCTTCATCTAACCAGTCTCTACACTGTAAGGTGAAAATCTTGCCGCCGTACTGGATGGCAGCTGTTTTGCAAGCCGACCCAACTTAGCTATTTTGTGATTCTTTTGTCATTTATTTTAACTTTATTTTCTCTAAATGTATCCGATATAATTTCTTACAACCGACAATAACTTTTTAAACATCAGATCAGTAGTTACTTACCACAATTCATGCTTCAACTTTGACTCATCTGCCCTGGACTCTTTCTGTAATTCCGACCCAATTTTCAGGCTACCCAAGAGGAAACGCCGACGTTACAAAGGCAAGAGAGGGGGGATCCTGGTGGGATTAAGGAGAAGGGAGGACCGGCCACCTCTTCCCTCCATTCTACTGGCCAATCACTTGATAATAAGATGGATGACCTCCGATCGCGGATTTGCTACCAACGGGACTCTCGAAACGGCAATATTCTCATCTTTTCTGAAGCATGGCTCTCGGACAAGTAACCCCCATGGCTATCCAACTAGATGGATTCTCCATTCACCGGGCAGACAGCTCTTCATCAACAACCACTGGTGTGCTGACATGAGCGCGGTGGAAGTGTCAACCCATTGTTCACCCGTCTTGGAATACCTGATGGTCAAATGCCAACCCTTCTAACTCCCGAGGGAGTTTTCAGCTGTTATCGTGACTGTTGTATACATTCCACCTCAGGACAAGAAAAATAACAAGCTGGCACTTAACGAACTGTACGAGGCTATAAACAAGCAAGAAAACCTACATCCAGAGGCTGGCTTTCCTTGTTGCCGTCGACTTAAATTCTGCGTCATTAAGACGTGATGCCCAACTTCCATCAACACATCTCCCTCTCCACTAGGGGCGATAAAGTCCTAGACCACTGTTATTCTACCCACAAGCAAACATACAAGGCCCTCCTTCGTCCGCCATTCGGCAAATCAGATCATGACTCCGTACTCCTGCTTCCTGTTTACAAGCAGAAGCTCAAAACAGCAATTACCAGTGACTCGCTCCGTTGAGAAATGGTCTCCAGAATCACAGATGATGCTACAGGACTGCTTTGCTAGTGCCATCTAGAATATGTTTCGGGACTCCACCGATAACGTCGACGAGCTAACCACCTCCATCACCGGCTTCATTAGGAAATGCATCAGCGATATTGTCTCCACAGTTAATGTTCGCTACTTCCCCAATCAAAAGCCCTGGATGTGGCATGTGGCAGGGGCTACAGTCCATTACGGATTACAAATGAAGACACAGCCGTGATCTGCAATGGAGCAGGTTGAGAACTTCAAGTTCCTGTGTCCAAATCACTAAGAATTAAAATGGCCCACACACATGTGCACAGTCATGAAGAAGGCACGACAGCGCCTATTCCCCCACAGGAGGTTGAAAAGGTTTGGCATGGGCCCTCAAATGTCTACAGCTGTACCATTGAGAGCATCTTGACTGGCTGCATCACCGCTTGGTACGGCAATAGCACCGCCCTCGAACGCATGGCGCTACAGAGGGTGGCACGGACAGCCCAGTACATCACTGGGGCTGAGCTCCCTGCGCTCCCTGCCATCCAGGACCTCTATAAAGGTAGGCCCGGAAAATCGTTAGACTCCAACCACACAAGCCATAGGCTGTTCTCTCTGCTTCTGCACGGCAAGCGGTACCAGTGCATCAAATCTGACACAAACAGGCTCCTGAACAGTTTCTATCTCCATGCCATGAGACTGCTAAATAGCTACAGTTGGAAGTCTGGATCGGAAGTTTACATACACTTTAGCCAAATACATTTAAACTCAGTTTTTCACAATTCCTGACATTTAATCCTAGTAAAAATTCCTTGTTTTAGGTCAGTTAGGATCACCACTCAATTTTAAGAATGTGAAATTTCAGAATAATAGTAGAGAGAATTATTTATTTCAGCTTTGATTTATTTCATCACATTCCCAGTGGGTCAGAAGTTTACATACACTCAATTAGTATTTGGTAGCATTGCCTTTAAATTGTTTAACTTGGGTCAAACGTGTCGGGTAGCCTTCCACAAGCTTCCCACAATACGTTGGGTGAATTTTGGCCCATTCCTCCTGACAGAGCTGGTGTAACTGAGTCAGGTTTGTAGGCCTCCTTGCTCGCACACGCCTTTTCAGTTCTGCCCACAAATTGTCTATATTTTCTGGATTTTTTTTCTCATTTTGTCTGTCATAGTTGACGTGTACCTATGATTAAAATTACAGGCCTCTCTCATCTTTTTAAGTGGGAGAACATGCACAATTGGTGGCTGACTAAATACTTTTTTTCCCCACTGTACACTGACTCTACACACACCCACTCACATACAATCGTCATATACGCTGCTGCTACTCTGTTTATCATATATCCTGATGCCTAGTCACCTTACCCCTATACATATCTACCTCTATCACTCCAGTATCCCTGCACATTGTAAATATGGTATTTGAACTTACTCTGTATATAGTATGCTTACTTACTTTATCGTGTTCTTCTTATTTTTATATCTTGTGTGTTTTTGTTCTACCTTGTTATTTTTAGCATTACATTGTTATTGATTACTGCATTGTTGGGGTTAGAGGTTGCAAGAAAGGCATTTCACTGTACTTGTGCACGTGACATGAAAACTTGAAACTTGAGTTGCCCTCCAACTTTGTGGTGCTTGTGATACTTGGAACAGGGCTGACTTAGCGCTGGGCTTGTGAGGGAGAAGGTGAGGGATAATGTGAGGGAGAAGGTGGATCAGGAGGCTGTGGAAGTCTTTCACCCATTTAAAACTTTTAAAACTTTTACAAACCCCCAAAAAACCTAATTAAATTTACAGAACAGAGAAAGAAAGGGAGGGACCCTGCTCACCCGTATGTCCTCGGGGTCCAGGCTGTGTTCGCTCCAGGCTGAGGTGATGCTGCTGTTGAGGTAGGACCCGGAGCGGCCCATGTCCAGCTCCTCTTCATAGGCTTCAGTGGCAATGTCATCACTCGCCTGGATCCCTGTGGACAGAAACTAACGAGAGGGGGAAACAACAGACAGATTTATATTTATTTAAAATGTTCTGGTGCACTTTTCCACAGTGCGTGTCTTTTGTGAGATGAAAATGTCGCCCACAGACAAGATTGACGTTTTCTACTTCTGAGGTTTCTAACTAAGACTTGAGAAATGAACTGTTTATTCCCCACTCAGCGGGAGTGTTTAAAATGTTCTCCACAGGACTGAAGAGATGAAATACCCAGAGGTTCAATTACAGTACGAAGCTGTTTAATGTACTGGTTATGTATTCAGTGAAAGGAGGGAGAGCAGGTTTACCTTTGGTACAAGCAGCAGCCCCAAAGTCACAGTCACGGTGAGGTGTGTGTGAGCGAAGACCAACATGAGCATCCAGTCAGGGTGCCAATGAGGAGCGAGAGTGAACCTGCAGATAAAGACCAACATTTATATTTACATTTTTTTTTTCATACTGGCCCCCCGTGGGAATCAAACCCACAACCCTGGCGTTGCAAACGCCATGCTCTATCAACTGAGCTACATCCCTGCCGGCCATTCCCTCCCCTACCCTGGACGACGCTGGGCCAATTGTGCGCCGCCCATGAGTCTCCCGGTCGCGGCCGGCTGCGACAGAGCCTGGATTCAAACCAGGATCTCTAGTGGCACAGTTAGCACTGCGATGCAGTGCCTTAGACCACTGCGCCACTCAGATAAAGACCAACATGAGCATCCAGTCAGGGTGCCACTGAGGGGCGAGAGTGAACCTGCAGATAAAGACCAACAGGTTTTCTTCAGGACACTATTATCTACAGTGAGGGGGAAAAAGTATTTGATCCCCTGCTGATTTTGTACGTTTGCATACTGACAAAGAAATGATCAGTCTATCATTTTAATGGGAGGTTTATTTGAACAGTGAGAGACAGAATAACAACAACAAAAATCCAGAAAAACGCATGTCAAAAATGTTATAAATTGATTAGCATTTAATGAGGGAAATAAATATTTGACCCCCTCTCAATCAGAAAGATTTCTGGCTCCCAGGTGTCTTTTATACAGGTAACGAGCTGAGATTAGGAGCACACTCTTAAAGGGAGTGCTCCTAATCTCAACTTGTTACCTGTATAAAAGACACCTGTCCACAGAAGCAATCAATCAATCAGATTCCAAACTCTCCACCATGGCCAATACCAAAGAGCTCTCCAAGGATGTCAGGGACAAGATTGTAGACCTACACAAGGCTGGAATGGGCTACAAGACCATCGCCAAGCAGCTTGGTGAGAAGGTGACAACAGTTGGTGCGATTATTTGCAAATGGAAGAAACACAAAATAACTGTCAATCTCCCTCGGCCTGGGGCTCCATGCAAGATCTCACTTCGTGGATTTGCAATGTTCATGAGAACGGTGAGGAATCAGCCCAGAACTACACGGGAGGATCTTGTCAATGATCTCAAGGCAGCTGGGACCATAGTCACCAAGAAAACAATTGGTAACACACTACGCCGTGAAGGACTGAAATCCTGCAGCGCCCGCAAGGTCCCCCTGTTCAAGAAAGCACATATACAGGCCCGTCTGAAGTTTGCCAATGAACATCTGAATGATTCAGAGGAGAACTGGGTGAAACTGTTGTGGTCAGATGAGACCAAAATCGAGCTCTTTGGCATCAACTCAACTCGCCGTGTTTGGAGGAGGAGGAATGCTGCCTATGACCCCAAGAACACCATCCCCACCGTCAAACATGGAGGTGGAACATTATGCTTTGGGGGTGTTTTTCTGCTAAGGGGACAGGACAACTTCACCGCATCAAAGGGATGATGGACGGGGCCATGTACTGTCAAATCTTGGGTGAGAACCTCCTTCCCACAGCCAGGGCATTAAAAATGGGTTGTGGATGGGTATTCCGGCATGATAATGACCCAAAACACACGGCCAAGGCAACAAAGGAGTGGCTCAAGAAGAAGCACATTAAGGTCCTGGAGTGGCCTAGCCAGTCTCCAGACCTCAATCCCATAGAAAATCTGTGGAGGGAGCTGAAGTTTCGAGTTGCCAAACGTCAGCCTTGAAACCTTAATGACTTGGAGAAGATCTGCAAAGAGGAGTGGGACAAAATCCCTCCTGAGATGTGTTAAAACCTGGTGGCCAACTACAAGAAACGTCTGACCTCTGTGATTGCCAACAAGGTTTTTGCCACCAAGTACTAAGTCATGTTTTGCAGAGGGGTCAAATACTTATTTCCCTCATTAAAATGCAAATCAATTCATAACATTTTTGAGATGCGTTTTTCTGCATTTTTTTTATTGTTATTCTGTCTCTCACTGTTCAAATAAACCTACCATTAAAATTATAGACTGATCATGACTTTGTCAGTGGGCAAACGTACAAAATCAGCAGGGGATCAAATACTTTTTCCCCCTCACTGTATGTGTAACAGAGTGCATTATATTCTGCCCCAAGCAGGGCTGGAACTCACAACCTTCTGCACAACAACACGCCACTCAAAAGCCAACTGTCTTAGCCAACAGAGAAAGAGACTCTGTGAGCAACAGTTGGCTTTTAGATCTCAGGTTAGGTGATGCGACCGATGTACTCCAGTCAACATTCTACAGATGAGTTTCACATCCACTACATTAAGATCTTCACTGTCTGACATGAGTAGCCAGGGGGCTCAGGGACAAAGAGCACTGGCTTCTACCCTCCCTACGAAGACGTAAGACTGGACTTGATCCTTTTTCTTTGGAGCTTATGGATTTATCTTTCTTTTACAATACGTCTTTCTATTCCGTTGATCTCCCTGACTCAATGGGTTTTGGTCACTGAGTATCGGTCATTGGTTCAATTCTCGGAAAGAGTATAAGCCTACTTGAATAGGAGAGGGATGCAAATATCCATGATTTGCATGAAGCCAAAAATGGTGTGGAAAACCAAAAGCACCAGGATGTACTCAAATTAAAAACAGTGCTTTGCATAGCATAGATAAAGGTCTGGCTAGGTACAGCAGGCTGCACACACCAGGATATGAATCATGAAAGAGTTTAATTGTGTACAAAAGGATGATATACTGGCAAGTAACGTGACGGATGCACAGAGGGGGTGAGAGAGACTCAGAGAGAACTTCAAATCCAACAGCGGACAGAAGACAGATGATTGAATGAAGCCTCCACCACTAACCATGCAGTGGAGTCTATCTCTCTGCTCTTTAACAGGAGTTGTGTTATTAGCCCAGATGAGCAGTACCTCAACAGTAAATGTTGCGTTACAAGGAGTGGCCACTCAGTCATCACTGTATGATGCGGATATTAATTATGTGATAGCTTCTAATGCCATTGATGGGAGCAAAAACCCAAATGCCAGCCAAGGATCCTGCACCCACACGAATTCGGAGACCGACCCCTGGTGGAGAGTGAACCTGCTGGATGTGTACAAAGTGACTGCTGTTGTCATCACCAACAGAAACAGCTATCCTGAGAGGCTCAATGGTGCAGAGATCCGTATTGGTAATTCACTGAAGAACAATGGCAACAACAACAGCATATGTACAGTCATCTCCAACATCACAGCAGGAAATACCGAGACCTTCCAGTGTAACGAGATGGAGGGACACTATGTCAGTGTGATCATCCATGGCACTGACAAAATTCTCACTCTGTGTGAGGTGGAGGTATATGGCAGTCTAGCAGGACGCTGTTCATCTGCAACATGCCTCCATCATGACGAGTATCACTTTGTAAACCAAAATAAGACTTGGACTGAAGCACAGATTTACTGCAGAAATAACTACACTGACCTGGCCACCATAGACAACGTGGAGGACTTGGCCAGACAGATGATGACTGTACACAGTGGTTATACTGAAGCAGCCTGGATAGGGTTAAAGAAGCGAGAGTGGCAGGGAGAGTGGTGGTGGTCAGACAATAATTGCAGTGAGGGATATTTCAACTGGCACCAAGACGAACCAAATAACGGGGGAGGGAACGAGGACTGTGTGATGATGAGCAACGGTGGTCAATGGAAGAAATCCAATTGCAACAATTCACATGTGTTTATCTGCTATGACAGACTGAACTGTTCTGGTAAGACATTCCACTTGATTAATAATACTCTGACTTGGAGAGATGCTCAGATGTACTGTAGGGAGCATCACACAGACCTGGCCAGTGTGAGGAACCAGAATGAGAATAAGGAGATATATAGACTGGCTAATGGTCAATGTGTGTGGATCGGCTTGTTCAGAAGCTCCTGGAAGTGGTCGGACCAGAGTAACTCCTCATTCAGAAACTGGCATGAGGGACAACCCAATAACGTCGGAGGGAATCAGACTTGTGCTGTGACATTGATGAACTATTCAGGGCGTTGGGGTTATCAGAAGTGTGATGAAGAACGACCTTTCTTCTGTTACTACAGTGAGTGGCCCTCTCCTCTGTTCATGGCATCTCTAATGTTGCTGAGTTATGGAGAAAACTACAGCTACACCTCTGAACGTGTTATAACAGCCTTTCTCACACCTCTCCTCAGGGACACCTAGACAGTTCAACTATGTTGTTATAGCCCTTAACTAGCTCACCTGATTCACCTATTCAAGGGCTTGATGATTAGTTGACCAGTTGAATCAGGTGCGCTAGATCTAGAATAAATCAAATGCATGGTATGGCTGGGATCCCAGAGTGAAGGTTTGAAAAAAGGCTCGTTTTTTTTTTCTCAGATAAGGCGATCCTGATTCATCAGAATAAGACGTGGAAAGATGCCCAGGCCTACTGCAGAGAGCACCACAACGACCTGGTCTCTGCGCACTCTGAGGAGATCCAGAGATGGGTGGAGGCCAGGGCCAAGAGGTCCTCCACTCCTCATGTGTGGCTGGGCCTGCGCTACACCTGCACCTTGAACATCTGGTTCTGGGTCAGTGGAGAGTCCACCTGCTACCACAACTGGGCTCCGGGAAACGGGACCGTCATGGAGGACTGTGGGAGAACCGGAGCGGGGAGAACCGGGGCGGTAGAGAAAGATGGATGTCACCAGTGGGTCAGTCTGCCTGACACCGAGAAGCTCAACTTCATCTGCAGCACCTCTAACTAACAGGTAGTAGAACCTGGACCCAGCTCTAGCACGGTGGCTTTCCCAGACACAGACTTGGCCTGGACCTGGACGTAAAAGCAGAGAAGAATCTCTATTGAGAATGCTTCTTAGTCCAGGTCTAGGCCAAATCTGTGTCTGGGAAACCGGCCCTCAGTCTTCAGATGCAGATCTTTTCATTCATAGAACTTTCTAGAAGCATGTTGCTGTCGTAGCTTTTGAAAAAGAAAAGCCTCCCACTCTAGGAGCTCAGACGCAATAATTTAATAACCAAAGTTTGATCAGACAAGCTGTCTTCATCAGGGTATAATGACAAACACTGCGGGTCACTAGTTTATATAGTGTCAAAGGACACACGCAGGTGTCTGTAATCATGGCCGGGTGTGGCCTGATAGCATTGGTTGCTTTACAGATATAAATAGAACATACGATCATAGATACGATTGGTTACACAGGCCTACAAACATTTACAATGGATAGCAAAAACACAAGAATGGCTTCAAATCAAAGTCTACGTTGAGATCGAAGGGAGCAAGGGTCTTCAAATGAAAGATCCGGGCAGCCTCTCGTTTTAACAATCAATTGTCAAGATCGTAACTTTACCACTTTTTGTTTGACATTATATTGTATTGTGTGTGACTTAATAATGATTAGATTTGATAGATTATGTTTAAGGAAAACATCTTTGTTTTATCTTTGAGTTTGGTTATTTACATCCTTTTCACATATTTGGTCCAAACGTTTTATTCGTCTTTTAATCACATATAAATCACTCATAAAATGGATGATCGTTGTTGATGTTGTTCTTTTAGTGTCAGTAGTAATGCTGTGTGAGTATGTGATGTTGGATGGTGGTTTAAATGTCATATTTTGATGCTGTTTTGAACTATTTATTTTTTGTTTAAGGGATTGTTTTACTATTATTGATTCACCGCCAATGTGGCAAAAAAATATATATATATATATATATATACTGTATACATTTGTCAAGTTGCTGTGTAATAAAAATAAATAAAAAACTTCCTAGATTGTTAACTTATTTAAATGTCGTTCAAAACTCCAACGCAGTTGTCAAGTCAACATATCCGTCAGTGCTGCTGTGAACCGCGTCACAAGAGAAATGCCAAACGGGAGATAGATTTAAAAATATATATATATATATATCACTGATGCAATTTCAATGTTTCAGTTGCTTTGTGTATCACCAGATTTGCTTGAGATGATTTTACTGCAACACTGTTCACTGCACCCAAGTTGCTTGACATAGGCGTTTCAAAGAGCTGTCAGTCAAGGTGAACTCATGAATATAAGCTCCCTGCTCACTCAGCCTGTCTTTTCAAACTTCCTGGTAGTTAGTCATGTGAGAAAATAAATACTTTTCAGAATGACAGTTCAGGACCTTTAAAACTTCTTAACTATAAGATGTGATGCTTAGCTTATATTGTATCCACTTTGTTTCCCCTGAATAATTTCAATAAAATCATTTAAAAAAAGATCTAGAATCAAAATGAGAATGGAAGAATGTGATCATATCGAATACTCTGAGTATATCAAACATTAGGAACACTGCAAAACACCGCAACAAAAACTATTGATCACGACAAAGTCCCATTAAAGTTGCTGTGTGGAGAGAATGACTAAAGTGTGGTCTATGAAAAATTAATTAGCGTCAAACTTCAAACCTTCAAACGAGGCAGGTGAATTTACAAGGAAGGGTTGGGCTCTTTCATATCCTCGACTAATTCAATTGGGATCCCGATGCTGAGGGATGGCAGTCAAGGTCCCAGGGAGGTCGCTGTCCCAGCACCCCTCTGTCAACTGCTCCCCAGATAATGAGATTCAACCTCATTAATCACATTAGTCATCCCAAAGGGTGTTTTTGGCACGGGTTTGAAAAGAAACATCACGACTCTCTCCCTCCCTCCCTCAGACAAACTCAGCCAGCCCTTATCTCTGGGCTCCAGCAGTCTGGCTGTTCTCTGATGCCTCTGACACAGTTCTTTTGGGTGTTGGATGTAATTCCAGCCGGGGAGAATCACCTGATTTATAAAAAGTTTGGTCTGTGATTCATCCAAGACATTCATGAGGGTGTTGTTCGGAATTTTCTATTTGAGGGACAGATGAAAAGTATCCGACATTTCATTTTCTCCAGTCGCTGTCGGCTTTTTCAATGTAGACATTTTCAATCACGGCTGGTCCGTTATTGGGTGAGGCATGCCAACATGTTGATATGAAACCTTTTCAAGTACAACCCGGGGGTTAGATTGATGGCGATCCCATCTTGCTGGTTTGTTCCGGCAGACATAAGAATGGCAATAGACTCTCTGGACGTGTTTATGGTCATAATGGACGTACGCCAACCTCATTTTCTTTCAATGTAAAAGGTATTCACTGGCGCCACCTGGTGGTGATGAGCTTAAGCACTACAGACAGGTTCTACATGCAGCTTTGTGATGAATGTTCTAGGTGCCATTTTACATTCTGGACACATGCTGAGTGATAACTTGTACATTGAGGGAATGACTACTACAAACAAAAACAGCACACACACTTGTAGTTTTCCTGGTGGTCAAATGAGGAGGAGGCTCATCAAGCCAGTGTCAGCTCCTCCAGCAGATAACAGTTACATACAGGGCATAAGGAGTTTATTTTAAGCCTTGGCAGAGTTATGCACCGTCTGCCTGATGCAGGCATATTTTATTCACCTCCTTTCAAGTGGCTGTTGGAGTTGTCCTGCTGACACTATTCATTTGCTTGATGGGTGGGAGCGCTCTACTCTGCCTTTTAACTGGGGATGTTCTGCTCCTGTTATTCTCCTGGCTGTATCTGTTCTTGATTATAAACTATAAAAGGCATATACAGCTCTCTCTCTCTCTCTCTCTCTCTCTCTCTCTCTCTCTCTCTCTCTCTCTCTCTCTCTCTCTCTCTCTCTCTCTCTCTCTCTCTCTCTCTCTCTCTCTCTCTCTCTCTCTCTCTCTCTCTCTCTCTCTCTCTCTCTCTCTCTCTCTCTCTCTCTCTCTCTCTCTCTCTCTCTCTCTCTCTCTCTCTCTCTCTCTCTCTCTCTCTCTCTCTCTCTCTCTCTCTCTCTCTCTCTCTCTCTCTCTCTCTCTCTCTCTCTCTCTCTCTCTCTCTCTCTCTCTCTCTCTCTCTCTCTCTCTCTCTCTCTCTCTCTCTCTCTCTCTCTCTCTCTCTCTCTCTCTCTCTCTCTCTCTCTCTCTCTCTCTCTCTCTCTCTCTCTCTCTCTCTCTCTCTCTCTCTCTCTCTCTCTCTCTCTCTCTCTCTCTCTCTCAGAGTACTTAGTAAAAGTCTACTCTCCTGGCACAGTTTTCACATTCAATTACATTTTTCCCCTACAGATCTACACAACCTACTCAACCTTTTAAAAGTTAAAGAAAATTGTAGAAAATGTTCCAAATTAATAAAAAATAAAATAAAAACAAAGATGTCTTCACACCCCAGAGATAATACTTGTTGGAAGCACTGTTGGCAGCCATTAGAGCTGTGGAAATGTTTAATAAGATTCTAACTTTGCACAAGTCTTAAGGCAACATATATTCATTGTTTTTGTCAAAATTGTTCAAGCTCAGTAAATTTGGGTGGTAGTCATTGATGGGCAGCTACCCACTGGGCACAGACGTCAGTTCAACGTATAGTTTTGATTTACATTTGGTTGAGTTGTCAACTAATGTGAATTCAACGTGAAATCAACAAAACATTTCACCATGTCATTGGATTTAGGTTAAAAGTTGGGTGAAAAAAATATGAAATTCCCTTACATTGATTACTTTTTGCAAATCCTATCAGTTTTCCACATTGACTCAACGTCATCACATATAATTTTTGTCGTTGAAATGACCTGGAAACAACGTTGATTCAACCAGTTTTTTCCCATTGGGAATATTCAAACCTTGTCTCTAAATGTTCAAGCAGATTTAAGTCAGGACTGAGACTGGACTTTTCAGGAACAGTCACCACTTCTTGGTGGATGAAATGAAAAATAGCTTCTATCTCAAGGCCATCAGACTGTTAAATAGCCATCACTAGCACATTAGAGGCTGCTGCTGCCTATTGAACTCACTGGCCACTTTAAGAAATGGAACACTAGTCACTTTAATAATGTTTACATATCTTGCACTACTCATCTCATATGTATATACTGTATTCTATACTATTCTACTGTATCTTAGTCCATGCCGCTCTGTCATTGCTTGTCCATATTTTTATATATTCTTAATTCCATTCCTTACTTAGATTTGTGTGTATTGGGTATATGTTATGATTGTTAGATATTACTTGTTAGATATTACTGCACTGTCGGAGCTAGAAGCACAAGCATTTCGCTACACCCGCAATATCATCTGCTAAACACGTGTATGTGACAAATACATTTGATTTGATTTGATTTGAAAGCCACGCTGGTGTGTCTTTGGCATTAAAATGTGTTTAATTGTCTCGCTGAAAAATACAACCCTATCCCAGGGTTTTCAGAAGACTATGGCAAGTTTCCCTCTAACTTTTTACCATCAATGACTCCCAACCAAATGTACTGAACTTCAAGCAATTTTGATCAAAACAATACAGTGCATTCGGAAAGTATTCAGACCCCTGGACTTTTTCCACATCTTGTTACGTTACAGCCTTATTCTAAAATTGATTAAATAAATGTTTTTCCTCATCAATCTACACACAATACCCCATAATGACAAAGTGAAAACAGGTTTTTAGAAATGTTTGCTAATTTATTAAAAATAAAAACCAGAAATACATAAGTATTCCGACCCTTTGCTATGAGACTCGAAATTGAGCTCAGGTGCATCCTGTATCCATTGATCATCCTTGAGATGTTTCTACTACTTGATTGGAGTCCACCTGTGGTAAATTCAATTGATTGGACATGATTTGGAAAGGTACATACCTGTCTATATTAGGTCCCACAGTTGACAGTGCATGTCAGAGCAAAAAACAAGCCATGAGGTCAAAGGAATTGTCCATAGAGCTCCGAGACAGGATTGTGTTGAGGCACAGATATGGGGAAGGGTACCAAAAAATTTCTGCAGCATTGAAGGCCCCCAAGAACACAGTGGCCTCCATCATTAATAAATGGAAGAAGTTTGGAACCACCAAGACTATTCCTAGAGCTGGCCGCCCAGCCAAACTGAGCAATTGGGGTGAGAAGGGCCTTGGTCAGGGAGGTGACCAAGAACCCGATGGTCACTCTGACAGAGCTTCAGAGTTCCTCTGTGGAGATGGGAGAACCTTCCAGAAGGACAACCATCTCTGCAGCACTCCACCAATCAGGTCTTTATGGTAGAGTGGCCAGACGGAAGCCACTTCTCAGTAAAAGGCACATGACAGCCTGCTTGGAGCTTGCCAAAAGGCACCTAAAGGACTCTCAGACCATGAGAAACAAGATTCTCTGGTCTGATAAAACCAAGATTGAACTTTTTTGGCCTGAATGCCAAGCGTCACGTCTGGAGGAAACCAGGCACCGCTAATTACCTGGCCAATACCATCCCTACGGTGAAGCATGGAGGTGGCAGCATCACGCTGTGGGGATGTTTTCAGCTGAAGGGACTGGGAGACTAGTCAGGATCGATGGAAAGATGAACGGAGCAAAGTACAGAGAGGTCCTTGATGAAAACCTGCTCCAGAGCGCTCAGGACCTCAGACTGGGGCGAAGGTTCACCTTCCAACAGGACAATGACCTTATGCACACAGCTAAGACAACGCAGGACTGGATTCGGGACAAGTCTCTGAATGTCCTTGAGAGGCCCAGCCAGAGCCCAGACTTGAACCCGATCGAACATCTCTGGAGAGACCTGAAAATAGCTGTGCAGCAACGCTCCCCATCCAACCTAACAGAGCTTGAGAGGATCTGCAGAGAAGAATGGGAGAACCAAATACAGGTGTGCCAAGCTTGTAGCGTCTTACCCAAGAAGACTCAAGGCTGTAATCGCTGCCAAAGGTGCTTCAATAAAGTACTGAGTAAAGGATCTGAATACTTATGTCATATTTCTGTTTTTTTATTTTTTATAAATTTGCAAACATTTCTAAAAACCTGATTTTGCTTTTGTCATTATGGGGTCTTGTGTGTAGATTGATGAGGGGAAAAACGATTTAATCCATTTTAGAATAAGGCTGTAACGTAACAAAATGTGGAAAAAGTGAAGGGGTCTGAAAATGTGCCCTAAGTGTTGTGCAAGGTTGGTAGAATCTTACTCCAAATGAATCACAGCTGTAACGACTGCCAAAGGTGCTTCCATCAAGAATTAACTCTGGGATGTGTAGACATACGCAAATCAAGACATCATCATTTTACATTTGTATTAATTAGGACATTTTTCTATAAATTTTCTTTAACTTTTAAAATGTAGTAGTGTAGATCGGTAGGGGGAAAATAATTGAATGTAAGATTGTTAGATTACATTTTAAGGCAGCTAAATGTGAAGACTGTGCAAGGGGTGTGTAGACTTTCACTAGCGACCGTATTACTTACCTAATGATGTGGAATACTGCCGATATGAGGAGTTCATTGTATATGGCAACAGTCATGTAGCGTGGTTCATGGAAGGCTGACGGTACGGTCCGGACAGCATAGCAGAGGTACACTCCCCACAGAAGAAACAGGAACTCGGCTAGATAAGGAGAGGTCCACAATACAGGTGGGTTAGACCAATGTCCTTAACTCTAAATGTCCTTAACTCTCACAAACAAATAGCAGAGTTGCAGTACATACTGTCCACAACGCACAATGATTGCTCACTCAAATTATATTCTGGAAGTTCTGCATTATTTACGATAACCATTGTTGCTTTGGTATGTACAATTCAAGGGTGTCCTCATGTCGCCTTCAAAGAATATGCAGTGCGCACTCCGGGAGAGGGCACTGCTTTGCGGAAACGTTGGTTGTTGGGTTTGCCCATTGGATTGTTGGGAGCATGGATGCAGTTTTCTCTCCGTTGGTCAGCACCTCCGCAAACATTTTTGGGTGTGTGTCAGCTCATGCTTTTTTCTAGACCCTTCAAAGAATATGAAAGAAGATTCCATTTTAACAAGGCAGCCTTGAATTTGTGATGTTCTTAAAACCTGTTATTCCTTCATTTTAATTGTATAATTGATCAATCAGAAGTGTCAATTGTGCTATATCAAAGTACTAAAAACCAGACACTCCAAAAATCCTTTCCTCAAGTTTATTTTTTTGAAAATTTCAAATAATGTTACAAAAGAAAATTCATTCTGCCAAAATGAGACCTTGCTCACCAAA
Source organism: Coregonus clupeaformis (assembly GCF_020615455.1). Lineage (NCBI taxonomy): Eukaryota > Metazoa > Chordata > Actinopteri > Salmoniformes > Salmonidae > Coregonus > Coregonus clupeaformis. The sequence goes on along the minus strand of NC_059205.1, from coordinate 4,627,025 downwards.
GGGAAATATACAGGCCTCACATCACTAATCTCCACTCACACACAATTCACTGGGGAAGAAGTGGCCAAATGTACAGCCCTCAGCCTGTCTTTTGATGCACAAAGTGTTGATGGCTGCACATCATGTAGTTACTAGCCACTGACATTTGCTAATCCTTTTCTGCCAACATTGATTTCCCACAGCTTGACTGCCAGCCCACTGCCTTGTTGACAGATCTCCTGACTGCCAGTCCACTGCCTTCTTGACAGATCTCCTGCTGACTGCCAGCCCACTGCCTTGTTGACAGATCTCCTGCTGGAGAGGGATCCTCTCTAGTGTTCCAAGGTCGCTGGCGATTAGCAGACTGTAAGGCAGTCCAAGTCTCTCATCTCTCCTTTATTCAGAACTGTTCTCAGAACTGCTCTCTGTTGCCTGACTTAGTGTTTGTTTGGGAGCGCAAAACTGTGACACTAATTTACATTCCTTTTCTAAAAACTGTTCTCAGTAGTCCGTGTCTCTCATCTCTCCTTTATTCTACGTTCTCAGAAATGGGTCATGTTCATTCGACACCAAATGGAAGAAAACGTACTGAAACAGGGAGGGACTACTTGGACTTGTCTGATATGATTTTCTGTTGCAAAACTGCACGCCCTAATGAATACGACCCAGTTTTCAGAACTGTCGACTGTCTGACTCACTGTTATTCGGGAACCCATAACGTTGACCCTAATTTACATTCCTTTTCCAATAACATTTCTCTAAACTGTAAGGCAGTCTCTCATGTTTCCTTTATTCTAAGTTCTCAGAACTGTTCTCCATTGTCTGACTCACTGTTAGTTGGGAGCCCATAACAGTTAGCCTAATTTACATTCCTTCAATAATTAACACCAAAGACAACCTGGGAATCATGTCGGATTACAGATGATCATTTGTAAATAGTGATTAGAGTGTATTATTATTCATGAAAATTCATAAATCATGATGACTTATTATAAGCGACTTAGTATTTAACCAGTATGCATGGTGAGCTGTTTGTAAATGCTGATGGGAGGGATAATTCATTTCCTATTAATTTGAACACTTTTTTTTTATTAACTCATAAATAATTCATATAATTATTATTGTATGTTCTCTTTTTAAATTGTTTTGCTGTACAGCACCTGAAACCTGATAGCACCTTAGATGGGTGGATATCGCCCTTCAACCCACTCCCTCCGATACCCCGCACCGCAGACCGACCTCTCCACCATTTATATTTACAGGCACACTAGCTGTCTCTGCCTTCCCTGCGAAGATGCACACTGTTCTTATCAAATCAAATCAAATAAAATGTTATTTGTCACATGCGCCGAATACAACAGGTGTAGATCTTACAGTGAAATGCTTACTTACAAGCACTTAACCAACAATGCAGTTTTTAAGAAAATAAAAAATAGAAAAGAATAGAAGAAAAACTTTACATTTCTGTGTCACCAGAGGATTTTAGCTCCATGGATAAATTATTAGACTGTAGTGATTTAAATACTTGGATGGCTCACAACTTCCTCCAGCTAAATCAAGACAAGACCGAGGTACTTCTTGTTGGAGCCAAAGCACAGAGAGAGAATCTAGCCGCACATTATAATTCACAGGCAATAAAGATAAAACACCAGGTTAAAAACCTATGTGTCATTTTTGATTCTGAACTAATTTATGTGCTCCCTGAAGTTGAGCTGGAGTTGCATGGCAAAGGACAATGCCAAAGGACCAGTCAGCCCTTCCCTCTCTGAGGGGCTAAAATGTATCTCTGCTACAGTATCCAGAGGATTGACTATAGAATGAGTGATAGAATAATGCTATAGTATCCATGTCTGGTATCTATCTGAAACTTGTTTACTGAGGATAACTCTGATGCTATCTATATGGATGTACGATCTCTATGCAAAAAGGTTTTATGGTCCTGTCAGGAATTCTGTCTTACTTACATTGGTCTCATCCCCCACACAAGCCTTTAGATGCTGTGTTCACCCTGTGGAGATTGGGCCTGGGAGTGTCTAGGTTACTGTAAACTTGGTATCGTTTGATTGGTCAATGGTGGTTGGTTTTGGGTTGAAAGGTTACACCTTCAGTTGTTAGAAATGGAATGAAAAGCCTTTGTTCTCTCTTCTCCTGTATCCAGTCCATGGAGGAAGGTTGTATGATCTCTCTCTTCTCCTGTATCCAGTCCATGGAGGAAGGTTGTATGATCTCTCTCTTCTCCTGTATCCAGTCCATGGAGGAAGGTTGTATGATCTCTCTCTTCTCCTGTATCCAGTCCATGGAGAAAAGTTGTATGATCTCTCTCTTCTCCTGTATCCAGTCCATGGAGGAAGGTTGTATGATCTCTCTCTTCTCCTGTATCCAGTCCATGGAGGAAGGTTGTATGATCTCTCTCTTCTCCTGTATCCAGTCCATGGAGGAAGGTTGTATGATCTCCCTCTTCTCCTGTATCCAGTCCATGGAGGAAGGTTGTATGATCTCCCTCTTATCCTGTATCCAGTCCATGGAGGAAGGTTGTATGATCTCTCTCTCTTATCCTGTATCCAGTCCACGGAGGAAGGTTGTATGACCTCTCTCTTATCCTGTATCCAGTCCATGGAGGAAGGTTGTATGACCTCTCTCTTATCCTGTATCCAGTCCATGGAGGAAGGTTGTATGATCTCTCTCTTCTCCTGTATCCAGTCCATGGAGGAAGGTTGTATGATCTCTCTCTTCTCCTGTATCCAGTCCATGGAGGAAGGTTGTATGATTCTCTCTCTTCTCCTGTATCCAGTCCATGGAGGAAGGTTGTATGATCTCTCTCTTCTCCTGTATCCAGTCCATGGAGGAAGGTTGTATGATCTCTCTCTTCTCCTGTATCCAGTCCATGGAGGAAGGTTGTATGATCTCTCTCTTCTCCTGTATCCAGTCCACGGAGGAAGATTGTATGATCTCTCTCTTCTCCTGTATCCAGTCCATGGAGGAAGGTTGTATGATCTCTCTCTTCTCCTGTATCCAGTCCATGGAGGAAGGTTGTATGATCTCTCTCTTCTCCTGTATCCAGTCCATGGAGGAAGGTTGTATGATCTCTCTCTTCTCCTGTATCCAGTCCATGGAGGAAGGTTATATGATCAATCTCATATCCTAGGCTTCTAGAACTCTGGCCTAGTAAGCAACTCTTTGTTCATGCTTTTTCCTGTAATTTAACCTTAGGATCTATATGCTTGGAATAATGTCTTGTAATGCTTGTTAATGCTCGTAACTTAAGCTTTATGCCTTGTATGTGAATCCATTCATTGTACAATGTTAACGAAATATTTGCCTCTGATATAGACATTTCCCAGACCAATTCTTGCTAGTCAACGTCATCTCATTGCCTAATGCTTGCTTGTATATTTGAATTATCTTTACGGAGTCAGATAAACATTTTAAATAGGCTAATTGCTTAGTCTTTTTACGAGTGACACGTGAGGTATTTATAATATCATATATGATAAAAATGACTGTCCACTACAACCTCAGGTCCACTGGCCTTTTAACTCTCACAAAGCCTGGGACCAAGAGGCATGGAGATGCAGCCTTTAGTTACTATGGAATAGCCCGCCAGAGAACCTGAGGGGGGCCGATACTGTGGACATATTTAAAAGAGATCTTAAAAACACACCTTTTTAGCATTGCTTTCTTTTCCTTAGGGTGCTTATTAGTTGTTCAGTTTTTATTCCTTCGTTTTTAATTGTCTTGTGTTTGTTGTCTAGTAAATATTTCACTTTTCATTGTCATTTTCACTGCGTTGCATTCCATGTCTGAAATCTGCTGTATAAATAAAGCTTGATTTGATCATTTCAATCAGTTTCTGGCTTTAACGATGTAATTTCAACCAGTTTTGCCCACTGGGTATTGACTAAGGGCCCACACTTGCGTCACAACTCACCGACTGCCATCATGTAGTCCCAGCGGTCCAGTAGGCACATGCTGAACTGCAGCCCGTCGGGGGCGAGGCCCACATCGATGAGGGCCGACGTCCGGTCAGGTGTCTGACACACGGCCGAGGTCCAGGCCACCAGGAACCACAGCACCACCAGCAGGATGACCCCCAGCAGACGCAGCACCCGCCAGCTGGTGATGTAGGAGGTCCGCTGGGCCGTACGGGACAGGAACACCTTCAGCACCCTGGAGGAGGGAAGAGACAGAAGGGTTGTTGCTGTTAACAAAATCCCAGCTGGCAAAATTTGGCACGTGACGTCTAATAGTGTCATTTTAGGGTTTTATGGTTCTCGTTGAGAAGACGCCATATAACCAGATTACCACCAACTGGTGTCTGTTATAACCAGATTACAACCAACTGGTGTCTGTTACAACCAGATTACAACCAACTGGTGTCTTTTACAACCAGATTACAACCAACTGGTGTCTGTTACAACCAGATTACAACCAACTGGTGTCTGTTATAACAGGATTATAACCAACTGGTGTCTGTTATAACATGATTACAACCAATTGGTGTCTGTTACAACATGATTACAACCAACTGGTGTCTGTTACAACCAGATTACAACCAACTGGTGTCTTTTACAACCAGATTACAACCAACTGGTGTCTGTTACAACCAGATTACAACCAACTGGTGTCTGTTATAACATGATTACAACCAATTGGTGTCTGTTACAACATGATTACAACCAACTGGTGTCTTTTACAACCAGATTACAACTAATTGGTCTCAATTATAACCAGATTACAACCAACTGGACTTTGTTATAACCAGATTACAACCAACTGGTCTCTGTTATTTTTTGTTATTTATTTCACCTTTATTTAACCAGGTAAACCAGTTGAGAACAAGTTCTCATTTACAACTGCAACCTGGCCAAGATAAAGCTTACAACCAACTGGTCTCTGTTACAACCAGATTACAACCAACTGGTATCTGTTACAACCAGATTACAACCAACTGTTCTCTGTTACAACCAGGTAAAGAAATCTGTTTCATTAAATTATCAAGACATCTACTGCTAATCATCACTATCAATATTATTTATTATGTAACTGACACAACTAACACACCTTTACTGCAACCACTTTCTATCTACTACTACTGCTAACATTCATTATACTGCATTATTCCTTCTACTACTGCTAACATTCATTACACTGCATTATTCCTTCTACCACTGCTAGCATTCATTACACTGCATTATTCCTTCTACCACTGCTAGCATTCATTACACTGCATTATTCCTTCTACCACTGCTAGCATTCATTACACTGCATTATTCCTTCTACCACTGCTAACATTCATTACACACTGCATAATTCCTTCTACTACTGCTAGCATTCATTATACTGCATTATTCCTTCTACCACTGCTAGCATTCATTACACTGCATTATTCCTTCTACTACTGCTAGCATTCATTATACTGCATTATTCCTTCTACCACTGCTAGCATTCATTACACTGCATTATTCCTTCTACCACTGCTAACATTCATTACACTGCATTATTCCTTCTACCACTGCTAACATTCATTCCACTGCATTATTTCTTCTACTACTGCTAGCATTCATTACACTGCATTATTCCTTCTACTACTGCTAGCATTCATTACACTGCATTATTCCTTCTACTACTGCTAGCATTCATTACACTGCATTATTCCTTCTACCACTGCTAACATTCAATACACTGCATTATTCCTTCTACTACTGCTAGCATTCATTACACTGCATTATTCCTTCTACCACTGCTAGCATTCATTATACTGCATTATTCCTTCTACTACTGCTAGCATTCATTACACTGCATTATTCCTTCTACCACTGCTAGCATTCATTACACTGCATTATTCCTTCTACCACTGCTAGCATTCATTATACTGCATTATTCCTTCTACTACTGCTAGCATTCATTACACTGCATTATTCCTTCTACCATTGCTAGCATTCATTACACTGCATTATTCCTTCTACCACTGCTAGCATTCATTACACTGCATTATTCCTTCTACCACTGCTAGTATTCATTATACTGCATTATTCCTTCTACCACTGCTAGCATTCATTACACTGCATTATTCCTTCTACCACTGCTAGCATTCATTATACTGCATTATTCCTTCTACCACTGCTAGCATTCATTATACTGCATTATTCCTTCTACCACTGCTAGCATTCATTACACTGCATTATTCCTTCTACCACTGCTAGCATTCATTATACTGCATTATTCCTTCTACCACTGCTAGCATTCATTATACTGCATTATTCCTTCTACCACTGCTAGCATTCATTACACTGCATTATTCCTTCTACCACTGCTAGCATTCATTATGCTGCATTATTCCTTCTACCACTGCTAGCATTCATTACACTGCATTATTCCTTCTACCACTGCTAGCATTCATTATACTGCATTATTCCTTCTACCACTGCTAGCATTCATTACACTGCATTATTCCTTCTACCACTGCTAGCATTCATTACACTGCATTATTCCTTCTACCACTGCTAGCATTCATTACACTGCATTATTCCTTCTACCACTGCTAGCATTCATTAAACTGCATTATTCCTTCTACTACTGCTAGCATTCATTACACTGCATTATTCCTTCTACTACTGCTAGCATTCATTACACTGCATTATTCCTTCTACCACTGCTAGCATTCATTACACTGCATTATTCCTTCTACTACTGCTAGCATTCATTACACTGCATTATTCCTTCTAATACTGCTAGCATTCATTATACTGCATTATTCCATCTACTACTGCTAGCATTCATTACACTGCATTATTCCTTCTACCACTGCTAACATTCATTACACTGCATTATTCCTTCTACTACTGCCAGCATTCATTACACTGCATTATTCCTTCTACCACTGCTAGCATTCATTACACTGCATTATTCCTTCTACCACTGCTAACATTCATTACACTGCATTATTCCTTCTACTACTGCTAGCATTCATTACACTGCATTATTCCTTCTACTACTGCTAGCATTCATTATACTGCATTATTCCTTCTACTACTGCCAGCATTCATTACACTGCATTATTCCTTCTACCACTGCTAGCATTCATTACACCGCATTATTACTTCTACCACTGCTAGCATTCATTACACCGCATTATTCCTTCTACTACTGCTACTGTAGCATTCCTTGCACTGCATTATTCCTTCTACTACTGCTAGCATTCATTACACTGCATTATTCCTTCTACTAATGCTAGCATTCATTACACTGCATAATTCCTTCTACTACTGCTAGCATTCATTACACTGCATTATTCATTCTACTACTGCTAGCATTCATTGCACTGCATTATTCCTTCTACTACTGTTAGCATTCATTACAGTGCATTATTAATTCTACCACTGCTAGCATTCATTACACTGCATTATTCCTTCTACCACTGCTAGCATTCATTACACTGCATTATTCCTTCTACCACTGCTAGCATTCATTACACTGCATTATTCCTTCTATCACTGCTACTGTAGCATTCATTACACTGCATTATTCCTTATATCACTGCTACTGTAGCATTCATTACACTGCATTATTCCTTCTATTACTGCTAGCATTCATTACACTGCATTATTCCTTCTACCACTGCTAACATTCATTACACTGCGTTATTCCTTCTACTACTGCTAACATTCATTATACTGCATTATTCCTTCTACTACTGCCAGCATTCATTACACTGCATTATTCCTTCTATTACTGCTAGCATTCATTACACTGCATTATTCCTTCTACCACTGCTAACATTCATTACACTGCATTATTCCGTCTACCACTGCTAGCATTCATTACACTGCATTATTCCTTCTACTACTGCTAACATTCATTATACTGCATTATTCCTTCTACTACTGCCAGCATTCATTACACTGCATTATTCCTTCTACCAGTGCTAACGTTCATTATAATGCATTATTCCTTCTACCACTGCCAGCATTCATTATAATGCATTATTCCTTCTACCACTGCTACTGTAGCATTCATTACACTGCATTATTCCTTCTACCATTGATAGCATTCATTTCACTGCATTATTCCTTCTACCACTGCAACTTCCATCAGTGTTACGGCTTCAGTTGCTACTTCCCCTATACTACTGCTGCAACACCCTTGCAAGAACTAGCAACAGTGTGTTCCCTCTGAAGTGTGGGCTAGATTAGCATAGCTATATATAAGGCGCTATTTCAACCTCTGGGGTCTCTGAGGGATCGACCATGATTGATCCCGCCTCATCTTTGATATCTGTGTGGGATTCTCCTATATTGAACTGACACTGATGTTAGGTTTCAAGCCCACCACACCATGAGGAACTTTAAATTGTAATTTTGTCAGGGGAAGTAGCAGGCTGCCCTTTGGCCCCTTCTTTTCTGCACTGCACTCAAAACTATATTGACTGAAGTGGGATGGACAATACACACAGGCACACAATTTCATATACACACTTGATCAGATTGAGTTGTCTCTGTGAAATGTAAAAAAGGCCAACATGAAGGCCAAGTCATTCCCAGAGGAGAGTGGAGAAAACTCTATGCTACGGTAGGTAGATCTGTGTGATTGAGAATGTAGAAGTGCTACCTATGCCACTGTCCTCTCGCTTTGACTACTAAGGAGCGAAATAGAACGACGGCAAACCAGGACCAATCCTGAGAGGAACCTGGATATTGGAGGGTGCTGTACAGGGCAAACTCATCAAGGAGCATCATTGGGAAAAATCGTTGGGAGAAAAGACTCAAAAGTTCTAGGCAGTACACTGCAGAGGTTCTCTCATTTGGCCAATTCACATTTTATTTGTCACATGCGCCGAATAAAACTGGTGTAGACTTTACCGTGAAATTCTTGTTTACGAGCCATTCCCAACAATGCAGTTAACAATTTTAAAATAAAACAGTAACACAAGAGTAATACAATTAAATACAGAAGAATGGAACTACAGTATATGTGGAGCTATATACAGGGAGTACCAGTACCAGATCAATGTAGCATTCATTACACTGCATTATTCCTTCTACCACTGCTAGCATTCATTACACTGCATTATTCCTTCTACCACTGCTAGCATTCATTACACTGCATTATTCCTTCAACTACTGCTATTACAATGCAACCTCCCGAGTGGCGCAGTGGTCTAAGGCACTGCATCACAGTGCTAGCTGCGCCACTATAGATCCTGGTTCGAATCCAGGCTCTGTCGTAGCCGGCCGCGACCGGGAGACCCATGGGGCGGTGTGCAAGTCGTCCAGAGTAGGGGAGGGAATGGCCGGCAGGAATGTAGCTCAGTTGGTAGAGCATGGCGTTTGCAATGCCAGGGTTGTGGGTTCGATTCCCACGGGGGGCCAGTATAAAAAATTAATGCAGTGGAATGAATGGTAGTAGAAGGAATAATGCAGTGTAATGAATGTTAGCAGTAGTCGAAGGAATAATGCAGTGTAATGAGTGCACTCACTAACTGTAAGTCGCTCTGGATAAGAGCGTCTGCTAAATGACTAAAATGTACTGCTACTGTGGCATTCATTACACTGCATTATTCCGTCTACCACTGCTAGCATTCATTACACTGCATTATTCCGTCTACCACTGATAGCATGCATTATTCATTCTACCACTGCCAGCATTCATTACACCGCATTATTCCTTCTACTACTGCTAACATTCATTGCACTGCATTATTCATTCTACTACTGCTAGCATTCATTCCACTGCATTATTCCTTCTACTACTGCTACTGTAGCATTCATTACACTGCATTATTCCTTCGACTACTGCTAACATTCATCACACTGCATTATTCCTTCTACTACTGCTAACATTCATTCCACTGCATTATTCCTCATACCATTGCTAGCATTCATTCCACTGATTTATTCCTTCTACTACTGCTAGCATTCATTACACTGCATTATTCCTTCTACCACTAATAGCATTCATTACACTGCATTATTCCTTCTACTACTGCTAGCATTCATTATACTGCATTATTCCGTCTACCACTGCTAGCATTCATTACCATGCATTATTCCTTCTACCACTGCCAGCATTCATTACACCGCATTATTCCTTCTACTACTGCTAACATTCATTGCACTGCATTATTGCGTCTACATTTACATTTTAGTCATTTAGCAGACGCTCTTATCCAGAGCGACTTACAGTTAGTGAGTGCATACATTTTCATACTGGCCCCCCGTGGTAATCGAACCCACAACCCTGGCGTTGCAAACGCCATGCTCTACCAACTGAGCTACACGGGGCCCTACTATAATAATAATAATATGCCATTTAGCAGACTTACAGTCGTGTGCATAAATTTTTACGTATGGGTGGTCCCGGGGATCGAACCCACTACCATGGCGTTACAAGCGCCATGCTCTACCAATTGAGCTACAGAGGACCACTGCTAACATTCATTACACTGCATTATTCCTTCTACCACTGCTAGCATTCATTCCACTGCATTATTCCTTCTACTACTGCTAGCATTCATTACACTGCATTATTCATTTTACCACTGCTAGCATTCATTACACTGCATTATTCCTTCTACTACTGCTAGCATTCATTACACAGCATTATTTATTCTACTACTGCTAGCATTCATTACACTGCATTATTCCAGCTACTACTGCTACTGTAGCATTCATTACACTGCATTATTCCTTCTACTACTGCTAGCATTCATTACACTGCATTATTCCGTCTACCATTGGTAGCATTCATTACACTGCATTATTCCATCTACCACTGCTAGCATTCATCAATATGCATTATTCCTTCTACCACTGCCAGCATTCATAACACTGCATTATTCTGTCTACCACTGATAGCATTCATTACAATGCATTATTCCTTCTACCACGGCCAGAATTCATTACACTGCATTATTCCTTCTATTATTGCTACTGTAGCATTCTTACACTGCATTATTCCTTATACTACTGCTAGCATCCATTACACTGCATTATTCATTCTACCACTGCTAGCATTCATTACACTGCATTATTCCTTCTACTACTGCTAACATTCATTACACTGCATTATTCCTTCTACCACTGCTAGCATTCATTATACTGCATTATTCCGTCTACCACTGCTAGCATTCATTACCATGCATTATTCCTTCTACCACTGCCAGCATTCATTACACTGCATTATTCCTTCTACCACTGCTAGCATTCATTACACTGCATTATTCCTTCTACCACTGCTAGCATTCATTACACTGCATTATTCCTTCTACTACTGCTAGCATTCATTACACTGCATTATTCCTTCTACTACTGCTAGCATCCATTACACTGCATTATTCCTTCTACTACTGCTAGCATTCATTATACTGCATTATTCCGTCTACCACTGCTAGCATTCATTACACTGCATTATTCCTTCTACTACTGCTAACATTCATTACACTGCATTATTCCTTCTACTACTGCTAGCATCCATTACACTGCATTATTCCTTCTACTACTGCTAGCATTCATTATACTGCATTATTCCGTCTACCACCGCTAGCATTCATTACACTGCATTATTCCTTCTACTACTGCTAACATTCATTACACTGCATTATTCCTTCTACCACTGCTAGCATTCATTACACTGCATTATTCCTTCTACCACTGCTAGCATTCATTACACTGCATTATTCATTCTACTACTGCTAGCATTCATTACACTGCATTATTCCTTCTACTACTGCTAGCATTCATTACACTGCATTATTCCTTCTACTACTGCTAGCATTCATTATACTGCATTATTCCGTCTACCACTGCTAGCATTCATTACCGTGCATTATTCCTTCTACCACTGCCAGCATTCATTACACCGCATTATTCCTTCTACTACTGCTAACATTCATTGCACTGCATTATTGCGTCTACATTTACATTTTAGTCATTTAGCAGACGCTCTTATCCAGAGCGACTTACAGTTAGTGAGTGCATACATTTTCATACTGGCCCCCCGTGGTAATCGAACCCACAACCCTGGCGTTGCAAACGCCATGCTCTACCAACTGAGCTACACGGGGCCCTACTATAATAATAATATAATAATAATAATATGCCATTTAGCAGACTTACAGTCATGTGTGCATACATTTTTACGTATGGGCGGTCCCGGGGATCGAACCCACTACCATGGCGTTACAAGCGCCATGCTCTACCAATTGAGCTACAGAGGACCACTGCTAACATTCATTACACTGCATTATTCCTTCTACCACTGCTAGCATTCATTCCACTGCATTATTCCTTCTACTACTGCTGCTAGCATTCATTACACTGCATTATTCCTTTTACCACTGCTAGCATTCATTACACTGCATTATTCCTTCAACTACTGCTAACATTCATTACACTGCATTATTCCTTCTACTACTGCTAACATTCATTCCACTGCATTATTCCTCATACCATTGCTAGCATTCATTCCACTGCTTTATTCCTTCTACTACTGCTAGCATTCATTACACTGCATTATTCCTTCTACCACTAATAGCAGTCATTACACTGCATTATTCCTTCTACAACTGTAGCATTCATTACACTGCATTTTTCCTTCTACCACTGCTAACATTCATTACACTGCATTATTCCGTCTACCACTGCTAGCATTCATTACCATGCATTATTCCTTCTACCACTGCCAGCATTCATTACACCGCATTATTCCTTCTACTACTGCTAACATTCATTACACTGCATTATTCCGTCTACCACTGCTAGCATTCATTACACTGCATTATTCCTTTTACCACTGCTAGCATTCATTACACTGCATTATTCCTTCTACTACTGCTAGCATTCATTACACAGCATTATTTATTCTACTACTGCTAGCATTCATTACATTGCATTATTCCAGCTACTACTGCTACTGTAGCATTCATTACACTGCATTATTCCTTCTACTACTGCTAGCATTCATTACACTGCATTATTCCGTCTACCATTGGTAGCATTCATTACACTGCATTATTCCATCTACCACTGCTAGCATTCATTAATATGCATTATTCCTTCTACCACTGCCAGCATTCATAACACTGCATTATTCTGTCTACCACTGATAGCATTCATTACAATGCATTATTCCTTCTACCACTGCCAGAATTCATTACACTGCATTATTCCTTCTACTATTGCTACTGTAGCATTCATTACACTGCATTATTCCTTCTACTACTGCTAGCATTCATTACACTGCATTATTCCGTCTACCATTGGTAGCATTCATTACACTGCAATATTCCATCTACCACTGCTAGCATTCATTAAAATGCATTATTCCTTCTACCACTGCCAGAATTCATTGCACTGCATTATTCCTTCTACCACTGCTACTGTAGCATTCATTACACTGTATTATTCCATCTACCACTGCTAGCATTCATTAAACTGCATTATTCCTTCTATTACGGCTAGCATTCATTACACTGCATTATCCATTCTACAACTGCTAGCATTCATTACACTGCATTATCCATTCCACTACTGCTAGCATTCATTACAATGCATTATTCCTTCTACTACTGCTAGCATTCATTCCACTGCATTATTCCCTCTACTACTACTAGCATTCATTACACTGCATTGTCCCTTCTACCACTGCTAGCATTCATTACACTGCATTATTCATTCTACTACTGTAGCATTCATTACACTGCATTATTCATTCTACTACTACTAGCATTCATCACACTGCATTATTCCATCTACCATTGCTAGCATTCATTACACTGCATTATTTATTCTACTACTGCTAGCATTCATTACACTGCGTTATTCCTTCTACTACTGCTAGGATTCATTACACTTTTTATTTTATTTATTGATTTATTTCACCTTTATTTAACCAGGTAAGCCAGTTGAGAACAAGTTCTCATTTACAACTGCGACCTGGCCAAGATAAATCAAAGCAGTGCGATAAAAACAACAACACAGTGTTACATATGGGGTAAACAAAACATAAAGTCAAAAATACAACAGAAAATATATATACAGTGTGTGCGAATGTAGTAAGTTATGGAGGTAAGGCAATAAATAAATAGGCCATAGTGCAAAAATAGTTACAATTTCGTAATTAACACTGGAATGATAGATGTGCAAAAGATGATGTGCAAATAGAGATACCGGGGTGCAAATTAGCAAAATAAATAACAATATGGGGATGAGGTAGTTGGGTGGGATAATTTCAGAATGGCTGTGTACAGGTGCAGTGATCGGTAAACTGCTCTGACAACTGATGCTTAAAGTTAGTGAGGGAGATAAGAGTCTCCAGCTTCAGAGATTTTTGCTGCATTATTCCTTCTACCACTGCTAACATTCATTACACTGCATTATTCCGTCTACCACTGCTAGCATTCAATAAAACTGGTGTAGACTTTACCGTGAAATTCTTGTTTACGAGCCCTTCCCAACAATGGAGTTAACAATTTTAAAATAAAACAGTAACACAAGAGTAATACAATTAAATACAGAAGAATGGAACTACAGTATATGTGGAGCTATATACAGGGAGTACCAGTACCAGATCAATGTGGAGCTATATACAGGGAGTACCAGTACCAGATCAATGTGGAGCTATATACAGGGAGTACCAGTACCAGATCAATGTGGAGCTATATACAGGGAGTACCAGTACCAGATCAATGTGGAGCTATATACAGGGAGTACCAGTACCAGATCAATGTGGAGCTATATACAGGGAGTACCAGTACCAGATCAATGTGGAGCTATATACAGGGAGTACCAGTACCAGATCAATGTGGAGCTATATACAGGGAGTACCAGTACCAGATCAATGTGGAGCTATATACAGGGAGTACCAGTACCAGATCAATGTGGAGCTATATACAGGGAGTACCAGTACCAGATCAATGTGGAGCTATATACAGGGAGTACCAGTACCAGATCAATGTGGAGCTAAATACAGGGAGTACCAGTACCAGATCAATGTGGAGCTAAATACAGGGAGTACCAGTACCAGATCAATGTGGAGCTATATACAGGGAGTACCAGTACCAGATCAATGTGGAGCTATATACAGGGAGTACCAGTACCAGATCAATGTGGAGCTATATACAGGGAGTACCAGTACCAGATCAATGTGGAGCTATATACAGGGAGTACCAGTACCAGATCAATGTGGAGCTATATACAGGGAGTACCAGTACCAGATCAATGTGGAGCTAAATACAGGGAGTACCAGTACCAGATCAATGTGGAGCTATATACAGGGAGTACCAGTACCAGATCAATGTGGAGCTAAATACAGGGAGTACCAGATCAATGTGGAGCTATATACAGGGAGTACCAGTACCATATTATGGGATTGATTCCTGCATGATACAGCTGGGGTGTATTCACTAGGAACCAAACGGGCCGAAAAACAGAGAGGGACCTACCCGAATATGCAGTTGCAAAACCTTTGTCACGGAGCAAAACGTTTTTGCTACGGTGTGTAGTAATGAATATACCCCACGTGAAAGACCTCTACTAGAAAGTAGACCTGTACCAAACCTGTAAAGCTTCAGGATCACTGTTCCGTAGGCTGTGGCAAAGCCCAGGAGACGCACCCATCTCAGTAGGATACAGCGCAACACGCTGGGGTTGAAGTAGACTATCATCACCTAAAGAGAAGGGGAGATCCACATTACCGTCATTATACTCCACTTACCTTTTTTTTTAACAGAAGTAGTCCTACTTGTTTAGTATTGTTCCTGTTTATTAGACAGGGTAGTGAAACAGGAGGGGGTGTAGTCCCGTGTAGCTCAGTTGGTAGAGCATAGCCAGGGTTGTGGGTTCGATTCCCACGTGGGACCAGTAGAAAGAAAGTATTAAAATGTATGCACTCACTAACTGTAAGTCTAACTGTAAGTCTGTAAAACGCTAGAGCAGTGGGTTCAAACCCATGCTCACAGCGGTAGATAGTAAATGTGATCCAGAGGGTGGACCACCCTAGGCCACAACTTCACTTTATAACCGTAGGTTTATTTGACAATGCACATTTATCAAGTTTTTTGTAAAAGTGCCAGATTTTGTGCCAGACAGCTAATTTTGAACTGTAGTCCCTCCCTAGGCAGAGAGCAATAAACATCTCTGAGGCATCCCATTTCTCTTTCTGTCTTGCTGACAAAACTTCAGCTTTTGTTAATTGTCAAACCCAGTTGCAGGAGAACATTGGGTAAATATCTGACACAGGGCCAGGCTGGCTGCCTCTCATTTTCTGCATGTCGTCTAAACGGTGATCCACAGGCAGCGGCTTGGAAAATATCGCCCTGCCGTTCTTTCTGTGTGAAGTTCATTCTAGCCAGGATGGAGGCATGCATGGTGAACTGAACCAAGGGGTGTTTGCTTTCGGATTCTGTATGTTTACATACTTATTTCATGATAATATTCCAGCAGCTGCAGAATCGCAAATGTCACATCTCACGCGACTAAAATAGATTTGTGTTATAAACCCCATACTGAATATGCAATATATTGTGACAATTTGCACTGTTTGAGTTTAAACGTCAAGATGGAGAACCTTGTATTGTGAATTCAACCGCTATGAAATATGAACCATCTAACTATTATGTAAACCATGTAACTAGTATGTCAACCATGTAACTAGTATGTCAACCATGTAACTAGTATGTCAACCATGTAACTAGTATATCAACCATGTAACTAGTATGTCAACCATGTAACTAGTATGTCAACCATGTAACTAGTATGTCAACCATGTAACTAGTATGTCAACCATGTAACTAGTATGTCAACCATGTAACTAGTATGTCAACCATGTAACTAGTATGTCAACCATGTAACTAGTATGTCAACCATGCAAGGGCTAGTTTACATATTTGAGAATGCTCAAGTTAAGCTGTTGTCCCAGACTAAACTGCTTTGCTGGCTTTCAGCAAAATAACAAAAAGAACCAGGATTTGGACTATTCCACGATACTCACAACCTATATCCCTGCAAATAATTGGGATGGCCTTTCCAAAACTTTCGGGGGCCAAATAAAACCACCCGTGGGCCAAATTCGTCCCGCTGGCCGCCAGTTGAGGAACCCTGCTCTATGGTATACCGTGCAATTTATCTACTTCCAAGTCCCATGGTGCAGTGTGGCAGTTTGAGAGATGGCAGGTATCCTCTACAATTAAGCAGAGTGACAGACGCACCCACACCTATCCCATGAGGCGAGACGGCAGAACATCTGTCGCCGATCGGCAACCAGCCCGCTTAACTTGCAAACAGGGAAAATGTCTCTCCCTGGATGGGATGAAACAACGGCTCAGCGCCACACAATGCATGAAGCACATATCACACTTCCATGATATGAGAGGAGGACTCATTTAGCTGCAGAATTCACTGGTAGAAAATGTTGGTGATACTTTCGCTGACGGGTACCTGCGTAAGGACTTCATAACACATTAGTACCCCATACATACCACATTCATAAGCAGTACATGAGCACACTTTCATGACGATATGAGAGAGACTGTTTTTTAATGGTGGGAGGTTGGAAACATCTTGGTAAAACTTAACTTGAAGGGTACCTGCATAAGGACTTCATTACACATTAATAAGCCATACATAGGCCATTCATAAGCCATACATAAGCCATTCATAAGCCAACCATAGGCCATTCATAAGAAGCACAGGCTTTTCATAGATGCAACAACAGAAGTTGACCGCATTCTTAATCCTCTACCCAAAGTTTGTTATATCAAACACTGTTAATAGGAAATGTGTGCAAAGCTTTGAGTCACGCGTCTCTCATCTCGAAGAGACAGATCACGCATCTCTCATCTTGCAGAGACAGATGTGATAGCCGAATAGGTACACCCACAGTCTAGGGATTTAAATACGCAGTGTAGGAAAGATCCACAGTTACTACTAGTATAACCTAACTGCAGCCACTTGTCATGGCTCATGGCCAGAAGCAAAGAAAGCAGCCCAAGACCGGCAGCTTTGGAGACCTTTAGTAACTTGATGTTCCTCCAGGAACCAAGAAGTAAGTAAGTGAGTATACCCTAACTGTCCAAGATGCATTTGTATGTAATACTAAGTATATATTTTCAGCATGGACTCTCAGTTTTCCTCCCATGAAAAACAAGGCTCCCGTTCATCATGACTGTAGATGTGATGGACGGAATCAGGGGAGGTCAGATGACATGAACCCCTGGCTGTCAGCTGGCCTTAAAACTCCTGTATGTCATACTGCCATGTTGGTGTCCTTCAAAGTAACTTACATGTATTTTCCTTCATGTAGTATCTGGGGCTAGAGAGGGGAAAGTTTGGATTTTGATTGAGGAGCTAAAAATTAGGGAAGTGTTCTAAGTGTACCATATGCATGCACACACACACACACACACACACACCCACACACACACACACACACACACACACACACACACACACACACTCACGCAACATCACGACAACCCTCTAATGACAACAATGGCCTTTATATTGTATACCCCCCCAACATAGCCAGAGCACTGCATGATCATTAGACTGGCCCTGTCACTGTACTGATGACCTCTTCTCCATAGACTGGCCCTGTCACTGTACTGATGACCTCTTCTCCATAGACTGGCCCTCTCACTGTACTGATGACCTCTTCTCCATAGACTGGCCCTCTCACTGTACTGATGACCTCTTCTCCATAGACTGGCCCTCTCACTGTACTGATGACCTCTTCTCCATAGACTGGCCCTCTCACTGTACTGATGACCTCTTCTCCATAGACTGGCCCTCTCACTGTACTGATGACCTCTTCTCCATAGACTGGCCCTCTCACTGTACTGATGACCTCTTCTCCATAGACTGGCCCTCTCACTGTACTGATGACCTCTTCTCCATAGACTGGCCCTCTCACTGTACTGATAACCTCTTCTCCATAGACTGGCCCTCTCACTGTACTGATGACCTCTTCTCCATAGACTGGCCCTCTCACTGTACTGATGACCTCTTCTCCATAGACTGGTCCTCTCACTGTACTGATGACCTCTTCTCCATAGACTGGCCCTCTCACTGTACTGATGACCTCTACTCCATAGACTGGTCCTCTCACTGTACTGATGACCTCTTCTCCATAGACTGGCCCTCTCACTGTACTGATGACCTCTTCTCCATAGACTGGCCCTCTCACTGTACTGATGACCTCTTCTCCATAGACTGGCCCTCTCACTGTACTGATGACCTCTTCTCCATAGACTGGCCCTCTCACTGTACTGATGACCTCTTCTCCATAGACTGGCCCTCTCACTGTACTGATGACCTCTTCTCCATAGACTGGCCCTCTCACTGTACTGATGACCTCTTCTCCATAGACTGGCCCTCTCACTGTACTGATGACCTCTTCTCCATAGACTGGCCCTCTCACTGTACTGATGACCTCTTCTCCATAGACTGGCCCTCTCACTGTACTGATGACCTCTACTCCATAGACTGGCCCTCTCACTGTACTGATGACCTCTTCTCCATAGACTGGCCCTCTCACTGTACTGATGACCTCTTCTCCATAGACTGGCCCTCTCACTGTACTGATGACCTCTTCTCCATAGACTGGCCCTCTCACTGTACTGATGACTTCTTCTCCATAGACTGGCCCTCTCACTGTACTGATGACCTCTTCTCCATAGACTGGCCCTCTCACTGTACTGATGACCTCTTCTCCATAGACTGGCCCTCTCACTGTACTGATGACCTCTTCTCCATAGACTGGCCCTCTCACTGTACTGATGACCTCTTCTCCATAGACTGGCCCTCTCACTGTACTGATGACCTCTACTCCATAGACTGGCCCTCTCACTATACTGATGACCTCTTCTCCATAGACTGGCCCTCTCACTGTACTGATGACCTCTACTCCATAGACTGGCCCTCTCACTGTACTGATGACCTCTTCTCCATAGACTGGCCCTCTCACTGTACTGATGACCTCTTCTCCATAGACTGGCCCTCTCACTGTACTGATGACCTCTACTCCATAGACTGGCCCTCTCACTGTACTGATGACCTCTTCTCCATAGACTGGCCCTCTCACTGTACTGATGACCTCTTCTCCATAGACTGGCCCTCTCACTGTACTGATGACCTCTTCTCCATAGACTGACCCTCTCACTGTACTGATGACCTCTTCTCCATAGACTGGTCCTCTCACTGTACTGATGACCTCTACTCCATAGATTGGCCCTCTCACTGTCCTGATGACCTCTTCTCCATAGACTGGCCCTCTCACTGTACTGATGACCTCTGGCCAGCCTTAGTTGTATGGGTTGTATCCAAGCCCTGTCCACGTAGAACAGCATGCCCCACAGTCCTCCATTGACAGGCCAAAATACACCACGTTCCAAACAAGAGGTAAAACTAGGACGAACACACACACCTAATACCCAGTGGAGTCTAACTCACATGGGACCCTGAATGGAGCGAACGGAAGGGGGCTACATGTTTGTTTCCAGCGTCACCTAGCTAATGTGTCTCCTTATTCTTTACCCCCCCCCCCCCACCCCCAATAAATTAATCAGCAGATTTATTTTTAAAACAAGTTGCGCTAGAACTTGATGGACTCTTTAAAAATGCATTGAGCGCCACAGTGGAGCAGCTGCACAAAGCTGAGGCTGGGGTAACAGCAGCAGCAGGAGAAGAGCACATCACTGTGTGAGACACACACACACACAGAGAGAGAGAGAGAGAGAGAGAGAGAGAGAGAGAGAGAGAGAGAGAGAGAGAGAGAGAGAGAGAGAGAGAGAGAGAGAGAGAGAGAGAGAGAGAGAGAGAGAGAGAGAGAGAGAGAGAGAGAGAATGGGAGAGAGAGAGAGAGAGAGAGAGAGAGAGAGAGAGAGAGAGAGAGAGAGAGAGAGAGAGAGAATGGGAGAGAGAATGGGAGAGAGAGAGAGAGAGGGAGGGGGAGGGGGATGAAGAGAGAAAGAGAGAGAGATGGAGAGAGAGAGCAGGAGAGACAGAGGTATTTTTTTTTTACATTTTTGTCATTTAGCAGACGCTTTTATCCAGAGCGACTTACAGTTAGTGAGTGCATAATTTTTTTAAAAAATTTTTTATACTGGTCCCCCGTGGGAAACGAACCCACAACCCTGGCGTTGCAAATGCCATGCTCTACCAACTGAGCTACACGGGACCAAGGGTGCAATTAGCACATCGGAGTGAGAAATTCCTGGGTCTTGTTGCAGAAGAGGTGAAAAGGGGAATGGGATATTTCGGGGGGATAGTCACTACACTTCAGTCCAGGAATAGCCAGGAGAGAGCTATCATCTTTGAGATGTTTTTCAGGGGTGCAGAAACATTGAGGACTGGAGCTGGCCACCCCTGGTCTAAAAGAGCTGTGCACCCCTGGTCTAAAAGAGCTGGCCACCCCTGGTCTAAAAGAGCTGGCCACCCCTGGTCTAAAAGAGCTGGCCACCCCTGGTCTAAAAGAGCTGGCCACCCCTGGTCTAAAAGAGCTGTGCACCCCTGGTCTAAAAGAGCTGGCCACCCCTGGTCTAAAAGAGCTGGCCACCCCTGGTCTAAAAGAGCTGGCCACCCCTGGTCTAAAAGAGCTGGCCACCCCTGGTCTAAAAGAGCTGGCCACCCCTGGTCTAAAAGAGCTGGCCACCCCTGGTCTAAAAGAGCTGGCCACCCCTGGTCTAAAAGAGCTGGCCACCCCTGGTCTAAAAGAGCTGTGCACCCCTGGTTTAAAGGTATATATCTCAACAGTATGATGGCAACCAAACCATAGTAGTGTTGTTGATAGGCTTAGGTTTATTGAACCATTTCGATGGAATGCACCGAAATGACATCCAGTAAAAAACATGGTGAGGTCTCCCAGTGCATAATGTTGTTACTATGTAACGTTGTTACCATGTAACGTTGTTACCATGTAATGTTGTTACTAAGTAACGTTGTTACTATGTAACGTTGTTACCATGTAATGTTGTTACCATGTAACGTTGTTACCATGTAACGTTGTTACCATGTAATGTTGTTACTAAGTAACGTTGTTACCATGTAACGTTGTTACTATGTAACGTTGTTACCATGTAATGTTGTTACTAAGTAACGTTGTTACCATGTAATGTTGTTACCATGTAACGTTGTTACCATGTAATGTTGTTACCATGTCATGTTGTCACTTAGCGAGTTCCTAGGCGAATATTATCATGATCCATTACATATGTCATAAGACTTTATACAGTGGCCTGAAACTCATAGTTTACAGGCCACATCAGGCCTGCAAGTAGGGTTGCAAAATTCCACAACCTTTCCCAACATTTCTTCCAGTAATCTTACATTTTACATTTTAGTCTTTTAGCAGACACTCTTATCCAGAGTGACTTACAGTTAGTTAGTGCATACAATTTTTCATACTGGCCCCCCGTGGGAATTGAACCCACAACCCTGGCATTGCAAATGCCATGCTCTACCAACTGAGCTACACGGGACTACAACCAGGATTTCCAACCAGGATTTCTGGAAAACCTGAAAAACCCTAACTATAAATCACATTATGCTGGCTTGCAAAATGATGTGTAATTCCTATTGGAATCAAGCCAGTGTTAGGATATCCAACAGTTGACATTTGTATTCACCTGCAACCTGTATTCATAATAACTGCCAGGGTTAAGAACAGTGGGAGGAGACTACCTAAGCCGTTGAAACTGGAACAACCATTTCAGTAACGGGTGCAAAAATGAAATGATTGGATCAGTTTGTGTAGCATAACATTGAATCAATCAATCACTCAATGTACATGCAAAAACACAGATATTAAAAGCAATTCCAAAAATTCTACCTGCAGTAGAGCATGCTGGGAAAAAAGTTCATTTGTTAACATATCTTTAAAACATTTAGTTGGTGTGACTTCTCATTTAGTTTGAGTCAGTACCACATAAAGATTATAAGTAATAATGACTTTTCATTGACTTTCAGTAAAAATGCCCTGGGGTTTAACAGTGTGACCTTATTATTAGGTTGCATTATTACCTGTCCTTGAGCTGTTCTTGTCTATTAATGTTCTGTATTATGTCATGTTTCATGTTTTGTGTGGACCCCAGGAAGACTAGCTGCTGCTTTTGCAACAGCTAATGGGGATCCTAATAAAATATAAAATACTAAGTTAAATTATTTTTAAGTTGTTACAGTGACATTGTTCCAACTCTAGCCTGAGAGGAAAACTTTAGATCCCCGAACCTCGTCCTTGTCAACAGCCTTCTAATAGTCCCTCCTGAGTGGTTGATTTCTATGGCTTTGTTTTCCCTCTTTCTTCCTGTGTTTCTCTAGACAGCTGTGTATTGCTGTTGGGGCGCCATTGGAGGTACTTGAAGTGAGTGAATTTTGAAATCCCTGTAGCTCCATAAGAATGCCATGCAACGTTGGCTATGAGCTCCCCCCGTCTGTTCCAACGTTGTGGCGCTCCAGTTTGGACTGTACCACACACTTGGAAGCATTACTCACACATACCAGCTGTGTTGTCGTCCAGGATTTCTGTGGCTTGTTTTTGGGGGCCGTTTTTAATAAATAGCTGTGATATATCAATTTGGAGGGGTTGACGCAAGCAATTGAGGGACAGATGGATGACGGACAGAGGCATACAGACAGACAGACAGACAGACAGACAGACAGACAGACAGACAGACAGACAGAGACAGACGTCTGGAGACTTACGGGAAAGTAGAGAAGCAAGGCTCCAAACAAGATGGCCTCCAGGAGGACGAGACCAGACGCTCGGATCCTCTACAAGAAAGAGAGAGAAAGAGAGAGAGCGAGCGAGAGCGAGCGAGAGCGAGAGAGAGAGAGAGAGAGAGAGAGAATCAATAACAGAGAACATACCATCCAACAACCACAGTTATTAGGATGATACCTACACAATCATATTATCTACTGAGAGAAATTGTCATTCATTCACTCATGTCTACTCGGCTGAAAATTCATGTAAAAGAATTTGACTGAAAGGCGAACATAATGACTATGATTTACCAAGAGGGTCCCTTAGTTGAGCTGCTCTGCTACCAATCACATTAGTGAAAACAAGAGAGGACGGCGGGACATTTCTGGGCTAAATTTAATTACTCATTATTGCCTAGAAGGCAATGTCTTCTATTTAAATATGTAAATTCACACTCCTCGAGGGACATCTCCTCTGAACTGTATTTCTGGAAGATTCTTATAGAGAATAACATGACTAGTCAGTTTCACACCACAAGTACAGACTGTTAGCTCATATTTTGGAACACAATTTACAGGTATGTTTAGCTTTAAATGGACATTACATTCCAAAATCTGGATGGGAGTTCCCCTATAATGACCTGCTTGACCCCTGACCCCTGACCCCTGCTTCCCCCCAATGAGCCCTTACCTTGTTCCTGCGGAAGTGGTAGACCAGCATCATGGCCACTAAGTCCAACAGCATGCAGAGGCCCTGGAAGGAGGCTACGGAAAGCCGGAGGGCCCCGTCCTCCTGAGCCAGGCAGGGCGTGTCGTCCCGGCAGTAGGGGCAGCCCTCACGGCACGGCAGACACTTACTGGACACCTCCGAGGGGTCCTCGCCGAGAGTGTGACCACCGCTCTCTTTCCCCGGGAAAGGACAGATGGAAGGAACACAGAGAAGTTAGAGGATATTTGTCTCAATGTTGTTGTTTCTGTGTATAATATGTCCTGTTCCCAGTAAGAGTAGCTGTTGCTGAAGTAAATGCTAATAGAGATGGAAATAAACAACATGTCAATGTAAACAGCTGGTGACAACTAGCCTTCCATTTAATCTACAGTGAAACATTCCAGTCAAGACATTTAGAACAGCATTTCGGAAATTGGCCATGTGGCGGCAGATGGATTAGCAATTAGCAGGGTGTCAGGGTGCAACCGTTTCACAAAACGTTGTCATAAAACTTCAAATAACTCCTATGTGCGGTAGCAAAAGCTACAGTACAGGGTAGGTCCACTAGCGCTGTAGCTACTAGATGTGTTGAGTTATTGTGGTCCACTAGCGCTGTAGCTACTAGATGTGTTGAGTTATTGAGAGGTATGTAATACTTAGTATCACAGTCACACAGATGTTATCCATCCTCTCAGTAAAAAGTGTCTAATAAGCCTGTAATTACTCCACTGGTCCCAATATGCACATAATCTATACGTCCCAAATGGCACCATATTCCCTACATAGTACATACTACATAGTGCACTACTGTTGACCAGAGCCCTAAAGCACAGCCTCATGACGTGGTAGAGCTCTGGCAGACAGCCTGATGAAATGGTAGAGCTCTGGCAGACAGCCTCATGACGTGGTAGAGCTCTGGCAGACAGCCTCATGACGTGGTAGAGCTCTGGCAGACAGCCTCATGACGTGGTAGAGCTCTGGCAGACAGCCTCATGAAGAGGTAGAGCCCTGGCAGACAGCCTCATGAAATGGTAGAGCTCTGGCAGACAGCCTCATGACGTGGTAGAGCTCTGGCAGACAGCCTCATGACGTGGTAGAGCTCTGGCAGACAGCCTCATGAAGTGGTAGAGCTCTGGCAGACAGCCTCATGAAATGGTAGAGCTCTGGCAGACAGCCTCATGACGTGGTAGAGCTCTGGCAGACAGCCTCATGACGTGGTAGAGCTCTGGCAGACAGCCTCATGAAGTGGTAGAGATCTGGCAGACTATATTATGAAGTGGTAGAGCTCTGGCAGACAGCCCCATGAAGTGGTAGAGCTCTGGCAGACTGTATCATGACGTGGTAGAGCTCTGGCAGACAGCCTCATGAAGTGGTAGAGCTCTGGCAGACAGCCTCATGAAGTGATAGAGCTCTGGCAGACAGCCCCATGAAGTGGTAGAGCTCTGGCAGACTGTATCATGAAGTGGTAGAGCTCTGGCAGACAGCCTCATGAAATGGTAGAGCTCTGGCAGACAGCCTCATGACGTGGTAAAGCTCTGGCAAACTGTATCATGAAGTGGTAGAGCTCTGGCAGACTGTATCATGAAGTGGTAGAGCTCTGGCAGACAGCCTCATGAAATGGTAGAGCTCTGGCAGACAGCCTCATGAAGTGATAGAGCCCTGGCCTTTTATGTAAATCCAGTCGATTTTGTGTGTGTTTGGTGTGTGTGTATTGGGCTGAAAAGATCACCTTAGCAGCAAGGAGTCAACATTGGTGGAAGACTAATCAAAGAGTAGGTTGTAATCGTGCTCTCTCTCTTCAAGACCATTTGCACCCTTCTGTTGGCATCATCGAGTGGGTTATGTGTCTTCTCAGTGGGTTATGTGTCTTCTCAGTGGGTTATGCGTCTTCTCAGTGGGTTGTGTGTCTTCTCAGTGGGTTATGCTGTCTTCTCAGTGGGTTATGCGTCTTCTCAGTGGGTTATGTGTCTTCTCAGTGGGTTATGTGTCTTCTCAGTGGGTTATGCGTCTTCTCAGTGGGTTATGCGTCTTCTCAGTGGGTTATGTGTCTTCTCAGTGGGTTATGCGTCTTCTCAGTGGGTTATGCGTCTTCTCAGTGGGTTATGCGTCTTCTCAGTGGGTTATGCGTCTTCTCAGTGGGTTATGCGTCTTCTCAGTGGGTTATGCGTCTTCTCTAGTGGGTAATGCATCTTCTCTGTGGGTTATGTGTCTTCTCAGTGGGTGATGTGTCTTCTCAGTGGGTTATGTGTCTTCTCATAATTAGTTGTTCTGAGTCATGTGTGAAGAAAGACCAGAGTCGTGTTGAGTGGGGCACTCTGAAGCAAAACCTGTTGGGTAACACTTTCCTTAAAGCCTGTCCTGCAGGTACTATTCTGCAGGTACTAACTTCTTATAAGCATGTATGATTTAAGCCTTTATAATGTCTTATAAAGGCTTAAATAAAGGTGTCGGTTCCAGATGCGTAGGTGTCAAAATGAGAATACTGAAAGAGATGGAGACCCGCACACTGTCAAAAATGAGGAATAAATCCAAAACTGAGGCTTAAATGCAAACATAAACATGTTTTATTTTGACATTATGGTGCAGAAAAGTTAGTAATTTAGTAATGATCAGTATGAGATGATAACAAGACATATAAGGGGGTCGCACATGACAAGTCTTACAACGCATTATACCTGCATCATAATGCACAATACCTACATCATAATGCATTATACCTGCAGGCTTAAACAGTTTGTTCCCTGTCTTAAACAACACCAAATGACGTGGACTTAGTGTTCTCCACTCCCCCAGGAATAAACCCTACAGGTGAATGACGTGGACTTAGTGTTCTCCACTCCCCCAGGAATAAACCCTACAGGTGAATGACGTGGACTCAGTGTTCTCCACTCCCCCAGGAATAAACCCTACAGGTGAATGACGTGGACTTAGTGTTCTCCACTCCTCCAGGAATAAACCCTACAGGTGAATGATGTGGACTCAGTGTTCTCCACTCCCCCAGGAATAAACCCTACAGGTGAATGACGTGGACTTAGTGTTCTCCACTCCCCCAGGAATAAACCCTACAGGTGAATGATGTGGACTCAGTGTTCTCCACTCCCCCAGGAATAAACCCTACAGGTGAATGATGTGGACTTAGTGTTCTCCACTCCCCCAGGAATAAACCCTACAGGTGAATGATGTGGACTTAGTGTTCTCCACTCCCCCAGGAATAAACCCTACAGGTGAATGACGTGGACTTAGTGTTCTCCACTCCCCCAGGAATAAACCCTACAGGTGAATGATGTGGACTTAGTGTTCTCCACTCCCCCAGGAATAAACCCTACAGGTGAATGACGTGGACTCAGTGTTCTCCACTCCCCCAGGAATAAACCCTACAGGTGAATGACGTGGACTCAGTGTTCTCCACTCCCCCAGGAATAAACCCTACAGGTGAATGACGTGGACTCAGTGTTCTCCACTCCCCCAGAATTGTTGGGTAACACTTTCCTTAAAGCCTGTCCTGCAAGTACTATTCTTTATAACTTCTTATAAGCATGTATGATTTAAGCCTTTATAATGTATTATAAAGGCTTAAATAAAGGTGTCGGTTCCAGATGCGTAGGTGTCAAAATGAGAATACTGAAAGAGATGGAGACCCGCACACTGTCAAAAATGAGGAATAAATCCAAAACTGAGGCTTAAATGCAAAAATAAACATGTTTTATTTTGACATTATGGTGCAGAAAAGTTAGTAATTTTGTAATGATCAGTATGAGATGATAACAAGACATATAAGGGGGTCGCACATGACAAGTCTTACAACGCATTATACCTGCATCATAATGCACAATACCTACATCATAATGCATTATACCTGCAGGCTTAAACAGTTTGTTCCCTGTCTTAAACAACACCAAATGACGTGGACTTAGTGTTCTCCACTCCCCCAGGAATAAACCCTACAGGTGAATGACGTGGACTTAGTGTTCTCCACTCCCCCAGGAATAAACCCTACAGGTGAATGACGTGGACTCAGTGTTCTCCACTCCCCCAGGAATAAACCCTACAGGTGAATGACGTGGACTTAGTGTTCTCCACTCCCCCAGGAATAAACCCTACAGGTGAATGACGTGGACTCAGTGTTCTCCACTCCCCAGGAATAAACCCTACAGGTGAATGACGTGGACTCAGTGTTCTCCACTCCCCCAGGAATAAACCCTACAGGTGAATGACGTGGACTCAGTGTTCTCCACTCCCCCAGGAATAAACCCTACAGGTGAATGACGTGGACTCAGTGTTCTCCACTCCCCCAGGAATAAACCCTACAGGTGAATGACGTGGACTTAGTGTTCTCCACTCCCCCAGGAATAAACCCTACAGGTGAATGATGTGGACTTAGTGTTCTCCACTCCCCCAGGAATAAACCCTACAGGTGAATGACGTGGACTCAGTGTTCTCCACTCCCCCAGGAATAAACGCTACAGGTCAAAGCATAATTCAGAATGTACACAGCACAATGAGCGCACAAACCACAAAACACTGGTTTGGATTTCGTGAAGTAAAGTGCCTCAGAGTACTTGCAAACAAACAAACACATAAATCTCCCAAGGCATAGCGTCTGTTAAGAACACAGTGAACAAGCGCAGACTGAGATGCTAAACAGTCACAGGAGGTTGGTGCCAGCTCCTGAGCTCCTGAGTGGCGCAGTGGTCCTGAGCTCTCTCCTGAGCTCCTGAGTGGCGCAGTGGTCCTGAGCTCTCTCCTGAGCTCCTGAGTGGCCCAGTGGTCCTGAGCTCTCTCCTGAGCTCCTGAGTGGCGCAGTGGTCCTGAGCTCTCTCCTGAGCTCCTGAGTGGCGCAGTGGTCCTGAGCTCTCTCCTGAGCTCCTGAGTGGCGCAGTGGTCCTGAGCTCCAGCTCCTGAGCTCCAGCTCCTGAGTGGCGCAGTGGTCCTGAGCTCTCTCCTGAGCTCCTGAGTGGCGCAGTGGTCCTGAGCTCTCTCCTGAGCGCTCTCCTGAGTGGCGCAGTGGTCTAAGGCACTGCATCGCAGTGCTAACTGTGCCACTAGAGATCCTGGTTCGTAATCCAGGCTCTGTCGCAGCCGGCCGCGACCGGGAGACTCATGGCGGCGCACAAGTGGCCCAGCGTCGTCTGGGGTAGGGAGGGAATGGCCGGCAGGGAGTGTAGCTCAGTTGATAGAGCATGGCGTTTGCAACGCCAGGGTTGTGGGTTCGATTCCCACGGGGGGCCAGTATAAAAAAAATATGTAATCACTAACTGTAAGTCGCTCTGGATAAGAGCGTCTGCTAAATGACTAAAATGTAAATATGTAAATGTGGCACCTTAATTGGGGAGGACGGGCTCATGGTTATGGCTGGAGCGGAATCAGTGGAATGGTATCAAATACATCATTATACCCTGATGAAGACAGCTTGTCTGTCCAAACGTTGGTTATTAAATTATTGCATCTGAGCTCCTAGAGTGTGAGGCTCTCCTTTTCTTTTTAATGTGTTCTACTCCGCTAGCCAGCACCTCTCCTAAACAGGTGTTCTACTCCGCTAGCCAGCACCTCCCCTAAACAGGTGTTCTACTCTGCTAGCCAGCACCTCTCCTAAACAGGTGTTCTACTCCGCTAGCCAGCACCTCTCCTAAACAGGTGTTCTACTCTGCTAGCCAGCACCTCTCCTAAACAGGTGTTCTACTCCGCTAGCCAGCACCTCTCCTAAACAGGTGTTCTACTCTGCTAGCCAGCACCTCTCCTAAACAGGTGTTCTACTCTTCTAGCCAGCACCTCCCCTAAACAGGTGTTCTACTCCGCTAGCCAGCACCCTCTCCTAAACAGGTGTTCTACTCTGCTAGCCAGCACTCTCCTAAACAGGTGTTCTACTCTGCTAGCCAGCACCTCCCCTAAACAGGTGTTCTACTCTGCTAGCCAGCACCTCTCCTAAACAGGTGTTCTACTCCGCTAGCCAGCACCTCTCCTAAACAGGTGTTCTACAGGTGTGTGTTTCTTCCACCTCCAGATCAAATACATCAAACATGGTTTCCATGGTTTCCATGTGTTTGATGCCATTCCATTTGCTCCGTTCCAGCCATTGTTATGAGCCGTCCTCCCCTCACCAGCCTCCACTGAATGCAGTCCCCAGTTAAAGATAAAATAAAACGAGACAAAGGAGCATTCAGCTGAAATAATTCCCCCTGCTAACAAGAGCCTAATTACTGACAGAGACGGCAACATCTCGTTAACCCTGCCGACCTCTGTGTGTGGATAAAACGATGCATAGGCCACTACCTGATTCTCCGTCAGCCTCTTGTTGAACACTGCTTTAACAAGTGTTCATTTCAGCTGAGTCTTACATTGTATCACAGCATATCCGGCATGGTGTTGGTGGTAGGTTACGTTGTATCGCAGCATATCCGGCATGGTGTTGGTGGTAGGTTACATTGTATCGCAGCATATCCGGCATGGTGTTGGTGGTAGGTTACATTGTATCGCAGCATATCCGGCATGGTGTTGGTGGTAAAGCTACATTGTATCGCAGCATATCCGGCATGGTGTTGGTGGTAGGTTACATTGTGTCGCAGCATATCCGGCATGGTGTTGGTGGTAGGTTACATTGTATCGCAGCATATCCGGCATGGTGTTGGTGGTAGGTTACATTGTATCGCAGCATATCCGGCATGGTGTTGGTGGTAGGTTACATTGTATCGCAGCATATCCGGCATGGTGTTGGTGGTAGGTTACATTGTATCGCAGCATATCCGGCATGGTGTTGGTGGTAGGTCACGTTGAATAGGTACACAACTAAAGCACAACCCAAAACATTGTTCAGGCTCACTTACAACTACAATACAGTATCAACAACATATAGATGATGAACTGTATATGGTTTTCCATAGCTTTGCCAATGTCATTATATAAAATGGTGAACAAAACAGGCCCTAAAATGGAGGACTTGTGGAACTCCTTTTGTGATGTCCGGGAAACTAGACATTTGACCGTCCACATGTACACACAGAGTTCTGTCAGAGTCGATGAACCAATTAACGGATGGACACCATCTCACGAGGAAAATAATCACTGACTAATCAAAGAAATCCGATGACTTTTTTATCAGCATCTCATTTCATGGAGTTTGCCATGACTCTGAAGATGAGACCCTCTCGGCACCTGTTTTTACTTAATGCTTTATATCTTTATTTGCTTTGGTTGTTGCTAGGAAACAACAATAAATGATATTGGGTTGTGAGGAATGACAGTGGCGGGTCAATTCAAAAAGTGGAAATGAGTATCGCTCCTGCAATCCAATCTAAGCCGAGGAGATGCATTCGAATCTTTTTGAATGATGTGGTTGTGGGCTTTTGAAGATGACTTTCTCTCTCTCCGACGCTACCTTCAAGTCTCCTATTGCATTCCAATAAGAGTGGGGCATCGCCAGGGGTGCAGTATACCGTATACATACTAATAACTTCCTCCTCATGCCCTGGTTCTGACCTAAGCCTGTGCTGTGCATTCATCCAAGGTAATTGTATAGAGGTATTGAAAATAAATACTCCTTTCATGTTATACGCACTTATCAAAACTATATGAAAACATTGCTCATGATGCCAAACCAATATCAATGAAAACAGATGCCCCTTGATGCTCAGCTCAAACACAGGACAGGCATGGCCAATATGGCCTATATGTCAAATATAGTGTCCGAAAAAAGTATATAGTATGAATAAGCTGGAAGTGTTGTTGTCCATTAGTTTATTCCAATTAGGGGAGGGGTGGTAGGGTTAGGGGAAAAAAATAAAGGAAGATATGTGTAAAAATATATATGTTGTATATATATTTACAGAAAATATATATGGGGGATTGGAAATGATGTAGACAATTACATTGATGGGAAGCCACAATATATCTGCAATATTAAAGCTGATCTACCTCTTATTTTTTATTTTATTTTATTTATTTTAAAAAAGTGATTATAAATCAGAGTGGAGGTGAAAGATGCCACCTGTTGCTGGGCAGGGAAACAGCAAACCTACTTGTAAAGCCGTTGAGTGCCACTCTGCTCGGGTGGTAGAAGCCTCTCCGGCATTGGCACTTGTACTTGTCCAGCACGAATCCATGGCCGGCAATGGGCTTGCACTAGGGAGAGACGAGAGAGAGAGAGAAAGAGAGAGAGAGAGAGAGAGAGAGAGAGAGAGAGAGAGAGAGAGAGAGAGAGAGAGAGAGAGAGAGAGAGAGAGAGAGAGAGAGAGAGAGTGTTTATCTAAAAGGCATGTAAACAGGAGAGAGGGAAGAATGGAGGGAAGGTGACTCAGCCTTCTATTTGCTATGTGTTTTTCTAAAACGAAATGAAATACCCTGTGGCGCTGTAATGTGAAATTCTGTCAAAAACTGAAATATTTGGGTTGGTTATGTAACGACAGAACAGTCTTTTTTTTTCTCCTATTCAGGTCTGTGCTCTTTGAAAAGGCACTCTCATATCCTATTCAAATCTCAACTCAACTGGCAGGCCGTAACTAACAGCCCTGGAATTCAGTTATTCAAACACACAACCTTTTTTGCCTATTTACCTTTTTCATTTTTACGTTAACGTTTACATTGTTTTGTCATAATGAAAGACAAACACTATAGCTGATGCAGACATTAATCAAGACAACACAGAGTATCAGGTTAACCTTAAAGGTAGACTCAGTGATATGACCTAGATGCAGAAAGTAAACAGCATAGTGGGTCTATTTCCACAACAACTAAGAGCGGTGAAGCGCGAGGCTCAACTTCTCCTCTGTTTTGATCCCGCTATTACCACGCTGTACACAGCGTGAACCGAACCCATGCACATGTGCAGATACTGTGTGTGACGGTGTGAGAGTGAAGTGTTGCATCTCTCTCATCTCAATATCTCCGGTGCTGCCCGTGGCAACGTCATTTTGCTGAGTCTGCCTCTAAAGCATCCTGACAAAATGTCTCTACAACACTGTCAAAAGACACACTGCATCTGACGTAGAATTGCATACAGTTTAATCCACTTTCCCTAAAGAGAACTGGCATAATGTTTTTATGAGAAAACGGTTAAAGCCAAACTGCACCTTATTCCACTCACTATGGGACAACAATGTCCATAAAAAAATTTAATAGGCTTATTTTATTTTATCTGCATGCCTATTTAGTTTATTTAGTCTTGTTATTAGTATTTTATATATTTCCAAAGTTACTTATTTGATTGCTTTCCAATGTTACTTATTTGATTACTATGTCACTTTTGTCGCCATTGCACTGTGTGAGAATGCTATTCTCCTACATGAGAATGCTATTCATTGACTACAGCTCAGTGTTCAACACCATAGTGCCCTCAAAGCTCATTACTAAGCTAAGGACCCTGGGACTAAACACCTCCCTCTGCAACTGGATCCTGGACGTCCTGACGGGACGCCCCCAGGTGGTAAGGGTAGGTAACAACACATCTGCCACGCTGATCCTCAACACGGGAGCCCCTCAGGGGTGTCCCGTACTCCCTGTTCACCCATGACTGCATGGTCAGGCACGACTCCAACACCATCATTAAGTTTGCCGACGACACAACAGTGGTAGGCCTGATCACCAACAACGATGAGACAGCCTATAGGGAGGAGGTCAGAGACCTGGCCGTGTGGTGCCAGGATAACAAACTCTCCCTCAACGTGATCAAGACAAAGGAGATGATTGTGGACTGCAGGAAAAGGAGGAGCGAGCACGCCCCCATTCTCATCAACGGGGCTGTAGTGGAGCAGGTTGAGAGCTTCAAGTTCCTTGGTGTCCATCCACATCACCAACAAACTATCATGGTCCAAACACACCAAGACAGTTGTGAAGAGGGAACGACAAAGCCTATTCCTCCTCAGGAGACTGAAAAGATTTGGCGTGGGTCCTCAGATCCTCAAAAAGTTCTACAGCTGCACCATCGAGAGCATCCTGACTGGTTGCATCACTGCCTGGTATGGCACTGCTCGGCCTCCGACCGCAAGGCACTACAGAAGGTAGTGCGTATGGCCCAGTACATCACTGAGGCCAAGCGTCCTGCCATCCAGGACATCTATACCAGGCGGTGTCAGAGGAAGGCCCTAAAAATTGTCAAAGACTCCAGCCACCCTAGTCATAGACTGTTCCCTCTGCTACAGCATGGTAAGCGTTACCGGAGTGCCAAGTCTAGGTCCAAAAGACTTCTTAACAGCTTCTACCCCCAAGCCATAAGACTCCTGAACAGCTAATAAAATGGCTACCGGGACTATTTGCATTGCCCCCCTCTTTTACGCTGCTGCTACTCTCTGTTTATTATCTATGCATAGTCACTTTAACTCTACCTACATGTACATATTACCTAAATTACCAACTAACCTGTGCCCCTGCACATTGACTCTGTACCGGTAACCCCTGTATACAGCCTCACTACTGTTAATTTACTTCTTCTCTTTAATTATTTAATTTAATTTTAATTTAATGTTTTACTTAACACATATTTTTCTTAAAACTGCATTGTTGGTTAAGGGCTTGTAAGTAAGCATTTCACTGTAAGGTCTACACCTGTTGTATTCGGCGCATGTGACAAATACGATTTGATTTGATTTGAAGCCTTCAAGTACATGACAATAACATTGGATTTGACTGGATTTGATTTGTGTTCGCCAGTGGATCGAGGTGACCAGGACTGGCCCCCATTATCTGATATATTACACACATAATAATTTACAGTCCTTTTCTACAAACCTTTTTCAACAGGCATCCAATATATCTTAAATAATAAAAATATATGAATATATTAAAATAAGTGGCGATAGGGAGTAGGCATGCCGCTGGCTTGATGCTGGAAAAAGCGTCTTGCCTCCGACTGGCAGCTGTAGTGTCACCGGTCAGGAGAAGGGCAGGTGAAGGATGGGTGAAGGGCAGGTGAAGGATGGGTGAAGGGCAGGTGAAGGGTGGGTGAAGGGCAGGTGAAGGGTGGGTGAAGGGCAGGTGAAGGGTGGGTGAAGAGCAGGTGAAGGATGGGTGAAGGGCAGGTGAAGGATGGGTGAAGGGCAGGTGAAGGGTGGGTGAAGGGAAGGTGAAGGATGGGTGAAGGGCAGGTGAAGGGTGGGTGAAGGGCAGGTGAAGGGTGGGTGAAGAGCAGGTGAAGGGTGGGTGAAGGGCAGGTGAAGGGTGGGTGAAGGGCAGGTGAAGGGTGGGTGAAGGGCAGGTGAAGGGTGGGTGAAGGGTGGGTGAAGGGTGGGTGAAGGGTGGGTGAAGGGCAGGTGAAGGGTGGGTGAAGGGCAGGTGAAGGGTGGGTGAAGGGTGGGTGAAGGGCAGGTGAAGGGTGGGTGAAGGGCAGGTGAAGGGTGGGTGAAGGGTGGGTGAAGGGTGGTGAAGGGTGGGTGAAGGGTGGGTGGGCTGTTTGAGGAAAACTGCACATGAACGGCAGGAGCACGGCTGCCGCTTGACAAATCTGTTGCACGGCACTCGACCACTCTGGAGGGAATCCGGCCTCCTGAGTTCTCATTGCTAACTGGGTTAACGCCAGATTTGTTTAATATCAAAGAGGTACTACCAAAAACGATGTAAACAATATTCCAGTATGCCATTATCCCAAGCAATAATAATAATATGCCGTTTAACAGACGCTTTTATCCAAAGCGACTTACAGTCATGCGTGCATACATTTTTTTTGTGTATGGGTGGTCCTGGGGATCGAACCCACTACCTTGGCATTACAAGCGCCGTGCTCTACCAGCTGAGCTACAGAGGACCACATAAGCAAATAATAGCCCTTGATTTCTGCATCGCACATAATATAATTATTCAGACACTGGGAGCGATTTGTCTAAATGAACTCCTCTTAACACTGTTAAAGACGTCCTCCAGCAATTTTTGTTACTTCTGCTGTTGAAAAGCGATATCCCAAGTATAAATATAGTAAAGTACACACATTCAAGGCAAAGAAAATATGTTTTGAGCAAAATAGTGTTTTTTTAAGGAGTAAGCCATTCAAGGAGTTGGTCTGATTGTCAGATGTGATGTCATCAGCCTCCTCATTGCTTGAGGAGCAATAGAGAACAAAAGAGGAAAGCCCCCCCCCCCCCTTGTGCCATGTCATGATGATACCTGGAACACCTATTGAGATGTGCCTTTGGTTCAGTACATCAGCTGATAAATGAGGTGAAAAGGAGACTGGAGTGCCACTTTAAATAAGTATTTTCTTCTGACTTGCGAATCCCGAGCAAACGCCCCTATAATAATCCTGAGAACAGCGTCAGGGGAAATAACACGCCTTTGCCAAGTTGCAGGAATCTAATCAATATCTAAATTAAGAGTTAAGACCTTGTTTGCAGAATTTAAATTCACTGCATAACTCCAGCTTGCTTAAACATGAACCATCTGGATCGACTGGGAGAAAACACTTCCTTAAACATGAACCATCTGGATCGACTGGGAGAAAACACTTCCTTAAACATGAACCATCTGGATCGACTGGGGGAAAACACTTCCTTAACGGTGCAGTTTGGAGCTCCGTCCCAAATAGATTTGCAGTGAATTTGACATGAATGCTCATGAATAGTGGATTATACTGTGTGATTGCATTATGTAGGCTTTGAGACAGGGGCGGCAGGTAGCTTAGTGGTTAAGAGCATTGTGCCAGTAACCGAAAGGTCGCTGGTTATAATCCCCGAGCCGACTAGGTGAAAAATCTGTCGATGTGCCCTTGAGCAAGGCACTTAACCCTAATTGCTCCTGTAAGTTGCTCTGGATAAGAGCGTCTGCTAATGGACAAAAAAAAAAAGAAAAAAAAAAGACATTGGTGATGTAGAGGAACTGGGGTATGGTTTGAAGGAAGGGAAATCAAACCTATACGTGTTACTTTGATCCATTGTTTTTGAGCCTAGATAACTCCCCATTCACCACTAGGCTTATTCTACTGGTGAAAACAGACAGATGAAACGTTAAGCTCTACTGTATTTCGGGGAAAATCACCAATGTTTTGAGGAAGCAGTCTTAGATATCCCGACAACTTGATCATCACTTTGTTTCTTACTGGGATAACAGTTCACACCTGTATTTGCTGCATATTGATGTCAGAAAATGAGGAACGGTTGATTTGATACTGTGCCTTAATTCATAGATCATCTTCCAGGTGTATTGAAAGCTAAGGGAAACTAGTTCAGGGCCAAGCTGCTAGTCCTTTTGGAGCAGGTGGCAGAACTGGTCTCCCATGAGGTTCCGAGAGTCATACTCCACAAACTTCCAACATCTGCAGAGAGCGCACGAGGACGACATGATAATATCCTCTACCGCCCAGCAGGGGAGTGTGGGTAAATAAACCCACCAGCTTTATTGTGGACTTATTTTGTGCTTACTTTAGCTCTGAAGGAGAAACTCATTAAGATAACGCCCACCAAGGAACATGAAGCGCATGGAGGATGAAAAATGACGCTTATTGTGGGATTATCGAGGTCTATGGAAGAATTGTTGTATTTATATCAACCTGAAAGAACTGTTTGTGTTGATATGTGCACAGTGACCTGACGTATGTTTTTTTTCAGGGTGCATCTGGACAACACATTAATCTCTCTTGCCATCTGCAGTGTGTTCAAATGATTGATGTGGGTCCTGGTTGTGTCGTGTGTGTCATACATGAGACTTTAAAAGCGTGCATCGAGGCTCTTAACAGTGAATAACTTAACCTAGCACATCTGGTGCAGCGAACCGCCTTGGAGCATTTTCTTGTGCCTCTCCATGCATCACTAATCAGGGATGTCTTTCATACACTCGCCTCCAGGCTGGTGTTAAATGGTGCCAGGGTCCACACTCGACTCCAGGCTGGAGTTAAATGGTACCAGGGACTACACTCTGCTCCAGGCTGGAGTTAAATGGTGCCAGGGACTACACTCGGCTCCAGGCTGGAGTTAAATGGTGCCAGGGACTACACTCGGCTCCAGGCTGGTGTTAAATGGTGCCAGGGACTACACTCGGCTCCAGGCTGGAGTTAAATGGTGCCAGGGACTACACTCTGCTCCAGGCTGGTGTTAAATGGTGCCAGGGACTACACTCTGCTCCAGGCTGGTGTTAAATGGTACCAGGGACTACACTCGGCTCCAGGCTGGAGTTAAATGGTGCCAGGGACTACACTCGGCTCCAGGCTGGAGTTAAATGGTACCAGGGACTACACTCTGCTCCAGGCTGGAGTTAAATGGGGCCAGGGACTACACTCGGCTCCAGGCTGGAGTTAAATGGGGCCAGGGACTACACTCGGCTCCAGGCTGGTGTTAAATGGTACCAGGGACTACACTCAGCTCCAGGCTGGTGTTAAATGGTGCCAGGGACTACACTCAGCTCCAGGCTGGAGTTAAATGGGGCCAGGGACTACACTCGGCTCCAGGCTGGAGTTAAATGGTGCCAGGGACTACACTCGGCTCCAGGCTGGAGTTAAATGGGGCCAGGGACTACACTCGGCTCCAGGCTGGAGTTAAATGGTGCCAGGGCCTGCCGTTTTTTTTCCTTCTGGAATTATGAAAATGTGAGAATTAGCCTTTTGACATGCCACAGTTTGATACATCCCCTTCATCTTTCTGAAGACCCAAAGGGAGAGAGTAATATTAGGTGCCCAAGCTACTTCTGGAACATGTTTGCAGACGTATTGTGAAACAGACAAGAAAAGCTCAACCCGTGAAATCTCA
Organism: Coregonus clupeaformis; assembly: GCF_020615455.1. Lineage (NCBI taxonomy): Eukaryota > Metazoa > Chordata > Actinopteri > Salmoniformes > Salmonidae > Coregonus > Coregonus clupeaformis. The sequence continues at coordinate 4,587,990 of NC_059205.1, read as the reverse complement.
ATTCAACCATGATAATACTTCTAAGGGAGAACAGAAAAGTTAACATTAATCTCGGTGAAAGCGCCACGTGGTCAAAATGGTTGGAGTCAGACTAGGATCTTAAAATGTTATTGCACATCATCATGTACATTGGTTCACCAATCAGGGCCTTGATGGACCATGACACAACGTCCCGAGAACATTCAGGGGACCATGATGGACCATGACAACGTCCCGAGAACATTCAGGGGACCATGATGGACCATGACACAACGTCCCGAGAACATTCAGGGGACCATGATGGACCATGACACAACGTCCCGAGAACATTCAGGGGGACCATGATGGACCATGACACAACGTCCGAGAACATTCAGGGGACCATGATGGACCATGACACAACGTCCCGAGAACATTCAGGGGACCATGATGGACCATGACACAACGTCCCGAGAACATTCAGGGGACCATGATGGACCATGACACAACGTCCCGAGAACATTCAGGGGACCATGATGGACCATGAAACAACGTCCCGAGAACATTCAGGGGACCATGATGGACCATGACACAACGTCCCGAGAACATTCAGGGGACCATGATGGACCATGACACAACGTCCCGAGAACATTCAGGGGACCATGATGGACCATGACACAACGTCCCGAGAACATTCAGGGGACCATGATGGACCATGACACAACGTCCCGAGAACATTCAGGGGACCATGATGGACCATGACACAACGTCCCGAGAACATTCAGGGGACCATGAACTAACATCCCATGAAAGTCCTAAAAACGTCCTCTTGGTTAAAGGGGCAGTCTGCAGTTGCTACATACATTTTTGGACTAATGAATGTATTAAATTTACCCATTAATTCTTTGAGAATATAACTTATTAATGCCTCATGAGTTTATTTCAAATATAAGCTTGTTTGACAGCAAATATAAACAAACCATATTTAGCCTCAAAACATGGTTAAAACTATATTTTTTATATAATGGATGGTCAGTACTTGCATCCATAGCTCTGTCTATGAATTTGAGAGTGGTTACATTTCTCCAGGCCCATCCCTCAGCCTTTTAATTAATGATCCAGAGGTTTTGTATAATTTCAGCCAGTGGTTTTGAAACAGGTCCACGTGTCCCTGAAAATGGTGCACAATTGTGTCCTACGTCATTAAATTTAGTATGATATGTTACGTCCTGCAATTTGTTTGATATGTTACGAATTCCAATTCATACAATATGTTATGAATTTGTAAGTGCTTAACCCTATCGTTCCCAAGATCACAGCAAAAACCGGCTTTTCATTTATCTGTCTTTCATGTCCAGCCCTTATATTTAGCCTCACAATTAAGTGTTTTACCATTTTCTTTTCAGGACAACCAGAGATACAAGTAGAACACAAAAAACAATTTGACATAAACTGTTGCATTCATGAGTATTATTGACAAATGTCAATGAAAAACAAGTTCAGTCAAAACAAAAACTGGATGAAAATGAATTGATATGAATGCTGTGAGTACAGAAATGGTTTGCTCACTGGGAAATGAATATCCAACTAGTCAGTGACAACTGTGTGGAGTTTGGAATTTGTGACAGCAGCTATGTGATTTTATTACAGTATCCTAGACACTATGTTCTAGGATTTCCTCTGATCTTCTCTGTAGAAGAACCCCTTACCTTCTAACCACTCAGTATCCTAGACACTATGTTCTAGGATTTCCTCTGATCTTCTCTGTAGAAGAACCCTTACCTTCTAACCACTCAGTATCCTAGACACTATGTTCTAGGATTTCCCTCTGATCTTCTCTGTAGAAGAACCCCTTACCTTCTAACCACTCAGTATCCTAGACACTATGTTCTAGGATTTCCTCTGATCTTCTCTGTAGAAGAACCCCTTACCTTCTAACGACTCAGTATCCTAGACACTATGTTCTAGGATTTCCTCCTGATCTTCTCTGTAGAAGAACCCCTTACCTTCTAACCACTCAGTATCCTAGACACTATGTTCTAGGATTTCCTCTGATCTTCTCTGTAGAAGAACCCCTTACCTTCTAACCACTCAGTATCCTAGACACTATGTTCTAGGATTTCCTCTGATCTTCTCTGTAGAAGAACCCCTTACCTTCTAACGACTCAGTATCCTAGACACTATGTTCTAGGATTTCCTCTGATCTTCTCTGTAGAAGAACCCCTTACCTTCTAACCACTCAGTATCCCAGACACTATGTTCTAGGATTTCCTCTGATCTTCTCTGTAGAAGAACCCCTTACCTTCTAACCACTCAGTATCCTAGACACTATGTTCTAGGATTTCCTCTGATCTTCTCTGTAGAAGAACCCCTTACCTTCTAACCACTCAGTATCCTAGACACTATGTTCCCAGGATTTCCTCTGATCTTCTCTGTAGAAGAACCCCTTACCTTCTAACAACTCAGTATCCTAGACACTATGTTCTAGGATTTCCTCTGATCTTCTCTGTAGAAGAACCCCTTACCTTCTAACCACTCAGTATCCCAGACACTATGTTCTAGGATTTCCTCTGATCTTCTCTGTAGAAGAACCCATTACCTTCTAACCACTCAGTATCCCAGACACTATGTTCTAGGATTTCCTCTGATCTTCTCTGTAGAAGAACCCCTTACCTTCTAACCACTCAGTATCCCAGACACTATGTTCTAGGATTTCCTCTGATCTTCTCTGTAGAAGAACCCCTTACCTTCTAACCACTCAGTATCCTAGACACTATGTTCTAGGATTTCCTCTGATCTTCTCTGTAGAAGAACCCCTTACCTTCTAACGACTCAGTATCCCAGACACTATGTTCTAGGATTTCCTCTGATCTTCTCTGTAGAAGAACCCCTTACCTTCTAACCACTCAGTATCCCAGACACTATGTTCTAGGATTTCCTCTGATCTTCTCTGTAGAAGAACCCTTACCTTCTAACCACTCAGTATCCTAGACACTATGTTCTAGGATTTCCTCTGATCTTCTCTGTAGAAGAACCCCTTACCTTCTAACCACTCAGTATCCTAGACACTATGTTCTAGGATTTCCTCTGATCTTCTCTGTAGAAGAACCCCTTACCTTCTAACCACTCAGTATCCCAGACACTATGTTCTAGGATTTCCTCTGATCTTCTCTGTAGAAGAACCCCTTACCTTCTAACGACTCAGTATCCCAGACACTATGTTCTAGGATTTCCTCTGATCTTCTCTGTAGAAGAACCCCTTACCTTCTAACCACTCAGTATCCTAGACACTATGTTCTAGGATTTCCTCTGATCTTCTCTGTAGAAGAACCCCTTACCTTCTAACCACTCAGTATCCTAGACACTATGTTCTAGGATTTCCTCTGATCTTCTCTGTAGAAGAACCCCTTACCTTCTAACCACTCAGTATCCCAGACACTATGTTCTAGGATTTCCTCTGATTTTCTCTGTAGAAGAACCCCTTACCTTCTAACCACTCAGTATCCTAGACACTATGTTCTAGGATTTCCTCTGATTTTCTCTGTAGAAGAACCCCTTACCTTCTAACCACTCAGTATCCCAGACACTATGTTCTAGGATTTCCTCTGATCTTCTCTGTAGAAGAACCCCTTACCTTCTAACCACTCAGTATCCTAGACACTATGTTCTGGGATTTCCTCTGATCTTCTCTGTAGAAGAACCCCTTACCTTCTAACCACTCAGTATCCCAGACACTATGTTCTAGGATTTCCTCTGATCTTCTCTGTAGAAGAACCCCTTACCTTCTAACCACTCAGTATCCCAGACACTATGTTCTAGGATTTCCTCTGATCTTCTCTGTAGAAGAACCCCTTACCTTCTAACCACTCAGTATCCTAGACACTATGTTCTAGGATTTCCTCTGATCTTCTCTGTAGAAGAACCCCTTACCTTCTAACCACTCAGTATCCTAGACACTATGTTCTAGGATTTCCTCTGATCTTCTCTGTAGAAGAACCCCTTACCTTCTAACCACTCAGTATCCTAGACACTATGTTCTAGGATTTCCTCTGATCTTCTCTGTAGAAGAACCCCTTACCTTCTAACCACTCAGTATCCTAGACACTATGTTCTAGGATTTCCTCTGATCTTCTCTGTAGAAGAACCCCTTACCTTCTAACGACTCAGTATCCTAGACACTATGTTCTAGGATTTCCTCTGATCTTCTCTGTAGAAGAACCCCTTACCTTCTAACGACTCAGTATCCCAGACACTATGTTCTGGGATTTCCTCTGATCTTCTCTGTAGAAGAACCCCTTACCTTCTAACGACTCAGTATCCTAGACACTATGTTCTAGGATTTCCTCTGATCTTCTCTGTAGAAGAACCCCTTACCTTCTAACGACTCAGTATCCTAGACACTATGTTCTAGAATTTCCTCTGATCTTCTCTGTAGAAGAACCCCTTACCTTCTAACGACTCAGTATCCTAGACACTATGTTCTAGGATTTCCTCTGATCTTCTCTGTAGAAGAACCCCTTACCTTCTAACGACTCAGTATCCTAGACACTATGTTCTAGGATTTCCTCTGATCTTCTCTGTAGAAGAACCCCTTACCTTCTAACGACTCAGTATCCTAGACACTATGTTCTAGGATTTCCTCTGATCTTCTCTGTAGAAGAACCCCTTACCTTCTAACCACTCAGTATCCTAGACACTATGTTCTAGGATTTTCTCTGATTTTCTCTGTAGAAGAACCCTTACCTTCTAACGACTCAGTATCCTAGACACTATGTTCTAGGATTTCCTCTGATCTTCTCTGTAGAAGAACCCCTTACCTTCTAACCACTCAGTATCCTAGACACTATGTTCTAGGATTTCCTCTGATCTTCTCTGTAGAAGAACCCCTTACCTTCTAAGACTCAGTATCCTAGACACTATGTTCTAGGATTTCCTCTGATCTTCTCTGTAGAAGAACCCCTTACCTTCTAACCACTCAGTATCCCAGACACTATGTTCTAGGATTTCCTCTGATCTTCTCTGTAGAAGAACCCCTTACCTTCTAACGACTCAGTATCCTAGACACTATGTTCTAGGATTTCCTCTGATCTTCTCTGTAGAAGAACCCCTTACCTTCTAACGACTCAGTATCCTAGACACTATGTTCTAGGATTTCCTCTGATCTTCTCTGTAGAAGAACCCCTTACCTTCTAACCACTCAGTATCCTAGACACTATGTTCTAGGATTTCCTCTGATCTTCTCTGTAGAAGAACCCCTTACCTTCTAACCACTCAGTATCCTAGACACTATGTTCTAGGATTTCCTCTGATCTTCTCTGTAGAAGAACCCCTTACCTTCTAACCACTCAGTATCCTAGACACTATGTTCTAGGATTTCCTCTGATCTTCTCTGTAGAAGAACCCCCTTACCTTCTAACCACTCAGTATCCTAGACACTATGTTCTAGGATTTCCTCTGATCTTCTCTGTAGAAGAACCCCTTACCTTCTAACCACTCAGTATCCTAGACACTATGTTCTAGGATTTCCTCTGATCTTCTCTGTAGAAGAACCCCTTACCTTCTAACCACTCAGTATCCTAGACACTATGTTCTAGGATTTCCTCTGATCTTCTCTGTAGAATCATCAATCAATCAATTTTATTTTATATAGCCCTTCTTACATCAGCTAATATCTCGAAGTGCTGTACAGAAACCCAGCCTAAAACCCCAAACAGCTAGTAATGCAGGTGTAGAAGCACGGTGGCTAGGAAAAACTCCCTAGAAAGGCAAAACCTAGGAAGAAACCTAGAGAGGAACCAGGCTATGAGGGGTGGCCAGTCCTCTTCTGGCTGTGCCGGGTGGAGATTATAACAGAACCATGCCAAGATGTTCAAAAATGTTCATAAGTGACAAGCATGGTCAAATAATAATCAGGAATAAATCTCAGTTGGCTTTTCATAGCCGATCATTAGAGTTTAAAACAGCAGGTCTGGGACAGGTAGGGGTTCCATAACCGCAGGCAGAACAGTTTAAACTGGAATAGCAGCAAGGCCAGGCGGACTGGGGACAGCAAGGAGTCACCACGGCCGGTAGTCCCGACGTATGGTCCTAGGGCTCAGGTCTCTCAGTTGGCTTTTCATAGCCGATCATTTAGAGTTGAAAACAGCAGGTCTGGGACAGGTAGGGGGTTTCGTAGCCGCAGGCAGAACAGTTGAAACTGGAATAGCAGCAAGGCCAGGCGGACTGGGGACAGCAAGGTGTCATCATGCCCGGTAGTCCTGACGTATGGTCCTAGGGCTCAGGTTCTCAGAGAGAAAGAGAGAACGAGAGAATTAGAGAGAGCATACTTAAATTCACACAGGACACTGGATAAGACAGGAGAAGTACTCCAGGTATAACCAACTAACCCCAGCCCCCGACACATAAACTACTGCAGCATAAATACTGGAGGCTGAGACAGGAGCGGTCCGGAGACACTGTGGCCCCATCCGAAGAAACCCCGGACAGGGCCAAACAGGAAGGATATAACCCCACCCACTCCGCCAAAGCACAGCCCCGCACCACTAGAGGGATATCCCCAACCACCAACTTACAATCCTGAGACAAGGCCGAGTATAGCCCACAGAGGTCTCCACCACAGCACAAACCAAGGGGGGCGCCAACCCAGACAGGAAGATCACGTCAGTAACTCAACCCACTCAAGTGACGCACCCCTCCCAGGGACGGCATGAAAGAGCACCAGCAAGCCAGTGACTCAGCCCCTGCAACAGGGTTAGAGGCAGAGAACCCCAGTGGAGAGGGGAACCGGCCTGGCAGAGACAGCAAGGGCTGTTCGTTGCTCCAGCCTTTCCGTTCACCTTCACACTCCTGGGCCAGACTACACTCAATCATATGACCTACTGAAGAGATAAGTCTTCAGTAAAGACTTAAAGGTTGAGACCGAGTCTGCGTCTCTCTCACATGGGTAGGCAGACTGTTCCATAAAAATGGAGATCTATAGGAGAAAGCCCTGCCTCCCGCTGTTTGCTTAGAAATTCTAGGGACAATTAGGAGGCCTGCGTCTTGTGACCGTAGCGTACGTATTGGTATGTACGGCAGGACCAACTCGGAAAGATAGGTAGGAGCAAGCCCATGTAACGCTTTATAGGTTAACAGTAAAACCTTGAAATCAGCCCTTGCCTTAACAGGAAGCCAGTGTAGGGAAGCTAGCACTGGAGTAATATGATCAAATTTCTTGGTTCTAGTCAGGATTCTAGCAGCCGTATTTAGCACTAACTGAAGTTTATTTAGTGCTTTATCCGGGTAGCCGGAAAATAGAGCATTGCAGTAGTCCAATCTAGAAGTAACAAATGCATGGATCAATTTTTTCTGCATCATTTTTGGACAGAAAATTTCTGATTTTTGCAATGTTACGTAGATGGAAAAAAGCTGTCCTTGAAACAGTCTTGATATGTTCGTCAAAGAGAGATCAGGGTCAAGAGTAACGCCTAGGTCCTTCACAGTTTTATTTGAGACGACTTTACAACCATCAAGATTAATTGTCAGATTTAACAGAAGATCTCTTTGTTTCTTGGGACCTAGAACAAGCATCTCTGTTTTGTCCGAGTTTAAAAGTAAAAAGTTTTCAGCCATCCACTTCCTTATGTCTGAAACACAGGCTTCTAGCGAGGGCAATTTTGGGGCTTCACCATGCTTCATTGAAATGTACAGCTGTGTGTCATCCGCATAGCAGTGAAAGTTAACATTATGTTTTCGAATAACATCCCCAAGAGGTAAAATATATAGTGAAAACAATAGTGGTCCTAAAACGGAACCTTGAGGAACATCGAAATGTACAGTTGATTTGTCGGGAGGACAGACCATTCACAGAGACAAACTGATATCTTTCCGACAGGTAGGATCTAAACCAGGCCAGAACTTGTCCGTGTAGACCAATTTGGGTTTCCAGTCTCTCCAAAAGAATGTGGTGATCGATGGTGTCAAAGGCAGCACTAAGGTCTAGTAGCACGAGGACAGATGCAGAGCCTCGGTCTGACGCCATTAAAAGGTCATTTACCACCTTCACAAGTGCAGTCTCAGTGCTATGATGGGGTCTAAAACCAGACTGAAGCATTTCGTATACATTGTTTGTCTTCAGAAAGGCAGTGAGTTGCTGCGCAACAGCTTTTTCTAAAATTTTTGAGAGAGGAATGGAAGATTCGATATAGGCCGATAGTTTTTTATATTTTCCGGGTCAAGGTTTGGCTTTTTCAAGAGAGGCTTTATCACTGCCACTTTTAGTGAGTTTGGTACACATCCGGTGGATAGAGAGCTGTTTATTATGTTCAACATAGGAGGGCCAAGCACAGGAAGCAGCTCCTTCAGCAGTTTAGTAGGAATAGGATCCAGTATGCAGCTTGAAGGTTTAGGAGGCCATGATTATTTTCATCATTGTGTCAAGAGATATAGTACTAAAACACTTAAGTGTCTCTCCCGATCCCAGGCCCTCGCAGAGCTGTGCAGATCCAGGACAGCTAAGCCCCTGGAGGAATACGCAGATTCAAAGAGGAGTCCGTAATTTGCTTTCTAATGGTCATGATCTTTTCCTCAAAGAAGTTCATGAATTTATCACTGCTGAAGTGAAAACCATCCTCTCTTGGGGAATGCTGCTTTTTAGTTAGCTTTGCAACAGTATCAAAAAGAAATTTTGGATTGTTCTTATTTTCCTCGATTAATTTGGAAAAGTAGGATGATCGAGCAGCAGTGAGGGCTCTTCGCGTACTGCACGGTACTGTCTTTCCAAGCTAGTCGGAAGACTTCCAGTTTGGTGTGGCGCCATTTCCGTTCCAATTTCCTGGAAGCTTGCTTCAAAGCTCGGGTATTTTCTGTATACCAGGGAGCTAGTTTCTTATGACAAATGTTTTTCGTTTTTAGGGGTGCAACTGCATCTAGGGTATTGCGCAAGGTTAAATTGAGTTCCTCAGTTAAGTGGTTAACTGATTTTTGTCCTCTGACGTCCTTGGGTAGGCAGAAGGAGTCTGGAAGGGCATCAATGAATTTTGTGTTGTCTGAGAATTTATAGCACGACTTTTGATGCTCCTTGGTTGGGGGTCTGAGCAGATTATTTGTTGCGTTGCAAACGAATAAAATGGTGGTCCGATAGTCCAGGATTTTGTGGAAAAACATTAAGATCTACAACATTTATTCCATGGGACAAAACTAGGTCCAGAGTATGACTGTGGCAGTGAGTAGGTCCAGAGACATGTTGGACAAAACCCACTGAGTCGATAATGGCTCCGAAAGACTTTTGGAGTGGGTCTGTGGACTTCTCCATGTGAATATTAAAATCACCAAAAATTAGAATATGATCTGCTATGACTACAAGGTCTGATAGGAATTCAGGAAACTCAGAGAGGAACGCTGTATATGGCCCAGGAGGCCTGTAAACAGTAGCTATAAAAAGTGATTGAGTAGGCTGCATAGATTTCATGACTAGAAGCTCGAAAGATGAAAACGCTCATTTTTTTTTTGTAAATTGAAATTTGCTATCGTAAATGTTAGCAACACCTCCGCCTTTGCGGGATGCACGGGGAATATGGTCACTAGTGTAACCAGGAGGTGAGGCCTCATTTAACACAGCAAATTCATCAGGCTTAAGCCATGTTTCAGTCAGGCCAATCACATCAAGATTATGATCAGTGATTAGTTCATTGACTATGACTGCCTTTGAAGTGAGGGATCTAACATTAAGTAACCCTATTTTGAGATGTGAGGTATCACGATCTCTTTCAATAATGGCAGGAATGGAGGAGGTCTTTATCCTAATAAGATTGCTAGGGTGAACACCACCATGTTTAGTTTTGCCCAACCTAGGTCGAGGCACAGACACAGTCTCAATGGGTATGGCTGAGCTGACTACACTGACTATGCTATTGGCAGACTCCACTAAGCTGGCAGGTTGGCTAACAGCCTGCTGCCTGGCCTGCACCCTATTTCACTGTGGGGCTAGAGGAGTTAGAGCCCTATCTATGTTGGTAGATAAGAGGAGAGCACCCCTCCAGCTAGGATGGAGTCCGTCACTCCTCAGCAGGTCAGGCTTGATCCTGTTTGTGGGGTGAGTCCCAGAAAGAGGGCCAATTATCCACAAATGTTATCTTTTGGGAGGGGCAGAAAACAGTTTTCAACCAGCGATTGAGTGCTGAGACTCTGCTGTAGAGCTCGTCACTTCCCCTAACTGGGAGGGGGCCAGAGACAATTACTCGATGCCGACACATCTTTCTAGCTGATTTACACGCTGAAGCTATGTTGCACTTGGTGACCTCTGACTGTTTCATCCTAACATCGTTGGTGCCGACGTGGATAACAATATCTCTATACTCTCTACACTCGCCAGTTTTAGCTTTAGCCAGCACCATCTTTAGATTAGCCTTAACGTCGGTAGCCCTGCCCCCTGGTAAACAGTGTATGATCGCTGGGTGATTCGCTTTTAAGTCTAATACTGCGGGTAATGGAGTCGCCAATGACTAGGGTTTTCAATTTGTCAGAGCTAATGGTGGGAGCCTTCGGAGTCTCAGACCCCGTAACGGGAGGAGTAGAGACTAGAGACTAGACTCAGACTCAGACTCCGACTACATAATGGGGAAAACCGGTTGAAGGTTTCTGTCGGCTGAATGAGCGACACCGGTTGAGCATTCCAACAGTATTTCCCTCCAGAAGCCATGAGAAAGTTGTCCGGCTCGCGGGGACTGTGCGGGGGGATTTATACTAACGTTACTGTCTGTACTTGCTGGTGGCACAGACGCTGTTTCTTCCTTTCCTACACTGATATTACTCTTTGCCTAACGATTGCGTCTGAAGCTGGGCTTGTAGCACAGCTATTCGCCGTAAGGCGAGAATTCTCCTGTATATTATGAGTACAGCGACTGCAATTAGAAGACATCATGTTAATGTTACTACTTAGCTTCGGCTGTTGAAGATGTTGATGAACCATGTCCAGATGAAGCGTTCGGAGGAAAAAGTTGAATAAGGGAAAAAAGTTGCGATGGAAAAAAGGAAAATAACGTAAAGTTGGCAGCTAAAACGCACAGGAAAGTGACTCTTCTGTCTCGGGATAAACGTCCGGGGTGAAAAAGTTTAACGAAAAGATGAGTGAGGACAAAACTAAAAAGTTGGTAAATTTGTTGAACACAGAGATTAATTAAACGTTTATTAAAAAGTAAAACGTGAATAGTTTGGCAGGTAGCCAAGTAGCAACAAACAGCAGAGCAGCACGGAGACAATGCGGAAGCGAGACGGAAGTCACGTGCTGTCCTGGAGAGTTACAAAAAACTGATGATGAATATGTTAGAAGAACCCCTTACCTTCTAACGACTCAGTATCCTAGACACTATGTTCTAGGATTTCCTCTGATCTTCTCTGTAGAAGAACCCCTTACCTTCTAACCACTCAGTATCCTAGACACTATGTTCTAGGATTTCCTCTGATCTTCTCTGTAGAAGAACCCTTTACCTTCTAACCACTCAGTATCCTAGACACTATGTTCTAGGATTTCCTCTGATCTTCTCTGTAGAAGAACCCCTTACCTTCTAACGACTCAGTATCCTAGACACTATGTTCTAGGATTTCCTCTGATCTTCTCTGTAGAAGAACCCCTTACCTTCTAACCACTCAGTATCCTAGACACTATGTTCTAGGATTTCCTCTGATCTTCTCTGTAGAAGAACCCCTTACCTTCTAACGACTCAGTATCCCAGACACTATGTTCTAGGATTTCCTCTGATCTTCTCTGTAGAAGAACCCCTTACCTTCTAACCACTCAGTATCCTAGACACTATGTTCTAGGATTTCCTCTGATCTTCTCTGTAGAAGAACCCCTTACCTTCTAACCACTCAGTATCCCAGACACTATGTTCTAGGATTTCCTCTGATCTTCTCTGTAGAAGAACCCTTACCTTCTAACCACTCAGTATCCCAGACACTATGTTCTAGGATTTCCTCTGATCTTCTCTGTAGAAGAACCCCTTACCTTCTAACCACTCAGTATCCTAGACACTATGTTCTGGGATTTCCTCTGATCTTCTCTGTAGAAGAACCCCTTACCTTCTAACCACTCAGTATCCTAGACACTATGTTCTAGGATTTCCTCTGATCTTCTCTGTAGAAGAACCCCTTACCTTCTAACCACTCAGTATCCTAGACACTATGTACTAGGATTTCCTCTGATCTTCTCTGTAGAAGAACCCCTTACCTTCTAACCACTCAGTATCCTAGACACTATGTTCTAGGATTTCCTCTGATCTTCTCTGTAGAAGAACCCCTTACCTTCTAACGACTCAGTATCCTAGACACTATGTTCTAGGATTTCCTCTGATCTTCTCTGTAGAAGAACCCCTTACCTTCTAACCACTCAGTATCCTAGACACTATTTTCTAGGATTTCCTCTGATCTTCTCTGTAGAAGAACCCCTTACCTTCTAACCACTCAGTATCCTAGACACTATGTTCTAGGATTTCCTCTGATCTTCTCTGTAGAAGAACCCCTTACCTTCTAACGACTCAGTATCCTAGACACTATGTTCTAGGATTTCCTCTGATCTTCTCTGTAGAAGAACCCCTTACCTTCTAACCACTCAGTATCCTAGACACTATGTTCTAGGATTTCCTCTGATCTTCTCTGTAGAAGAACCCCTTACCTTCTAACGACTCAGTATCCCAGACACTATGTTCTAGGATTTCCTCTGATCTTCTCTGTAGAAGAACCCCTTACCTTCTAACCACTCAGTATCCTAGACACTATGTTCTAGGATTTCCTCTGATCTTCTCTGTAGAAGAACCCCTTACCTTCTAACCACTCAGTATCCCAGACACTATGTTCTAGGATTTCCTCTGATCTTCTCTGTAGAAGAACCCCTTACCTTCTAACCACTCAGTATCCTAGACACTATGTTCTAGGATTTCCTCTGATCTTCTCTGTAGAAGAACCCCTTACCTTCTAACCACTCAGTATCCTAGACACTATGTTCTAGGATTTCCTCTGATCTTCTCTGTAGAAGAACCCCTTACCTTCTAACCACTCAGAATCCTAGACACTATGTTCTAGGATTTCCTCTGATCTTCTCTGTAGAAGAACCCCTTACCTTCTAACGACTCAGTATCCTAGACACTATGTTCTAGGATTTCCTCTGATCTTCTCTGTAGAAGAACCCTTACCTTCTAACCACTCAGTATCCTAGACACTATGTTCTAGGATTTCCTCTGATTTTCTCTGTAGAAGAACCCCCTTACCTTCTAACCACTCAGTATCCTAGACACTATGTTCTAGGATTTCCTCTGATCTTCTCTGTAGAAGAACCCCTTACCTTCTAACCACTCAGTATCCTAGACACTATGTTCTAGGATTTCCTCTGATCTTCTCTGTAGAAGAACCCCTTACCTTCTAACCACTCAGTATCCTAGACACTATGTTCTAGGATTTCCTCTGATCTTCTCTGTAGAAGAACCCCTTACCTTCTAACGACTCAGTATCCTGAGACACTATGTTCTAGGATTTCCTCTGATTTTCTCTGTAGAAGAACCCCTTACCTTCTAACGACTCAGTATCCTAGACACTATGTTCTAGGATTTCCTCTGATCTTCTCTGTAGAAGAACCCCTTACCTTCTAACGACTCAGTATCCTAGACACTATGTTCTAGGATTTCCTCTGATCTTCTCTGTAGAAGAACCCCTTACCTTCTAACGACTCAGTATCCTAGACACTATGTTCTAGGATTTCCTCTGATCTTCTCTGTAGAAGAACCCCTTACCTTCTAATGACTCAGTATCCTAGACACTATGTTCTGGGATTTCCTATGATCTTCTCTGTAGAATAACCCCTTACCTTCTAACCACTCTTGTGTAGCCTGTGAGAGTCATAGCTTTTAATATTTGAAACCTCAAACCATTCGGACTCTACAGACGTTTTTGTATGAAAGACCTGGTCCCGGGTCCCTTCGCAATCTGCCCTTGCCTCACAAACACCACTCTAGCTCAGCCCCCCGTTAATCACACAGACTCATGGTTGGTATCTACGGATACAGAATAAATAATCAAATGGTACAACCTAAAAGTCTGTAGCTCAAACACAATGTTTAAAAGGGGTTAGAAGTCCAAGACGCGCAGGCGATATGGTGGGACTCATTGGGTTAAGATCCCGGACTGCATCTTTAATAGGGTGAAAGTCTCTCAGTGCGCTCGTTTCAGCTTCAGCTATACGTTTATAACATTTTGCGGCAGAGGATACAATATTCTTATCTCTCGTCATGAGCGCATGTATAATTTGGATGGGCCTCAGAATGTCCCCAGAATGCACCAGAACCATACCTCCAAATTATCTTTGTGTTGAACCCTAATTGGACCAAAAACCATGTGGGAATGATGTGACACACAGGGACGTAGTAGCCGGGGGGGCTAAAGATAATCCATCCACCTGACAGGTGTGGCATATCAAGAAGCTGATTAAACAGAATGAGGAGTATTTCTGTCTGTAATAAAGCCCTTTTGTGGGGAAAAACTCATTCTGATTGGCTGGGCTTGGCTCCCCAGTGGGTGGACCTGGCTCCCAAGTGGGTGTGTCTATGCCCTCCCAGGCCCACCCATGGCTGCACTCTTGCCCAGTCATGTGAAATCCATAGATTAGGACCTAATGAATTTATTTAAATTGACAGATTTCCTTATATGAACTCAGCAAATTGTTACGTGTTGCGTTTATATTTTTGTTCAGTATAAATGCTTAATTAAGAGTCTCGGTTGTGTTTTAGCTATACATGCCATGATAAACTCGTCAAGCACTGAGAGTACAGTACATCTGGAAAAGGGACCATTACATGCAAATCGCTTATAAACGGAAGAGGACATAAAGTACAGAGAGGAAAAGAGACGTTGACATTAGTGTTTCATAAGGAAGACGAACCTCTGTTATCCGCCGTGGGTCACTGAGCCCCACACAGTCAGGTCCAGGAGGCCCAAGACAATAAGGATAATCTGGTGTTCTGTTGACAGCCTCTTTAATATTGCTGTGGCAGCCGCCGAGCTGCAGACGCTAGATTAGGAGTAAATTACGTTTCTGTGAGGCTGAATCCGTCTCGTCCTGCCAGCTCAGGGGAGGACTGCCAAAGGAAAAGGAAAAGTGGAGAGAGGCAATCTGTATCTAATGATTACAGACCTTTCCCGACCATTCTGCCATTATGTTATTTTTTTATTAATTTTCACTAACTATTCAACCAAGTAGGTAATTGAGAACACATTTGCTTTTACAATATGGCATAATAGGATTGTAGAAGAACCGAATGCGGAAATGACAAAATAGGTTATAAAGAAATAGTGCGTGATGACTGCTGTTGTAAAACACTTTTTTTTTTATAAACATAAATTACACCGCAATAAGCTTTTGACCTTTCTAGCTAACATCAAGTCTTTTATACAATTGCTCAGTTTTTCCTGCTGACAACTGATCTTTATTCAGGCTGCACAGTGGTAACACTCATTTCAATGCAGATCAATAGTGGCTTGTCATCTCAGGTTAAGTAACTGGGAGTTGCCTGCATTTCTGAGCCATTTTATTATCTCTGAAAAGCCCATTGTCAGAGGAGGAGACTGGCTGAACGCCAAAGGGCCCAATTAAAACATTATCCCAGTGCTGCCAGAAAGCAGTTCTGAATCAGCCCGTTTCTTTCTGTGTAAATGCCAGAAACATCAATAACACAAAGTCTGTAACCTAGGTTCAATAGCTGGGTCATTCCACGAATAGTGTGACTTTTGCGTCCCTTTGATATTTTAAGTAGAAATTGTGCACCAATATTTAAATTGAAAAGCCTGTTATATTAAATGATGTGCCCTCTAATATAGATAATAGATTATTCATATTAAAAATCTGATTTATTGAATTAAGACTTGCTAAAGTAAAAACATTCAGCATTTTGACATGTTCCTCCTTGCACTCTCTATGACTTCTGGAAGATTTTAACCCACTTAACACCAACATTTCTCCAAGTTTTCACCATCATTGTAAAGCCCTAATTATTGTGTTGATTTCCTGAATATTATTATTTATTTCATGTGATTAGTGATTCACCCTCATTTTAAGGTCAACCTTGTTATGTGAACTGAACTCTCATTTTAATATTGTGAAACTATTCCTTTTTAAATATTGTTTTCAAAATAAACATTGAACATCTAATAGTGTAAAAGCAGGTGAGCTGATTCTACTCTTTTTGGCAATTTTCTGGTGTTTTGTGGTGGAAAACTGAGCGGGTCGAGCATAACACGTCAACCCTGTTACCCATAGATACTGTAGACAGGCTAGAAATGTTTTAACAATTACATTTTTTTGGGGGGGGTGAAGCTTACATTCAATTGCCACACCCTATTTCCTGGTTCTGCATTTGGTTGTGGTGTCGTCTGAATGCCAAGAGGGTGCAAAGCTGTCATCAAGGCAAAGGGTGGCTATTTTAAGAATCTCAAATATAAAATATATTTGATTTGTTTAACACTTTTTTCGCTTACTACATGATTCCATATGTGTTATTTCATAGTTTTGATGTCTTCACTATTATTCTACAATGTAGAAAATAGTAAAAAAATAAAGAAAAACCCTTAAATGAGTAGGTGTGTCCAAACCTTTGACTGGTACTGTATGTAAATGTAATATTTCTGTTTATTTATTTTTATACAGTGGGGAAAAAAAGTATTTAGTCAGCCACCAATTGTGCAAGTTCTCCCACTTAAAAAGATGAGAGAGGCCTGTAATTTTCATCATAGGTACACGTCAACTATGACAGACAAATTGAGAAAAAAAATTCCAGAAAATCACATTGTAGGATTTTTAATGAAATTATTTGCAAATTATGGTGGAAAATAAGTATTTGGTCACCTACAAACAAGCAAGATTTCTGGCTCTCACAGACCTGTAACTTCTTCTTTAAGAGGCTCCTCTGTCCTCCACTCGTTACCTGTATTAATGGCACCTGTTTGAACTTGTTATCAGTATAAAAGACACCTGTCCACAACCTCAAACAGTCACACTCCAAACTCCACTATGGCCAAGACCAAAGAGCTGTCAAAGGACACCAGAAACAAAATTGTAGACCTGCACCAGGCTGGGAAGACTGAATCTGCAATAGGTAAGCAGCTTGGTTTGAAGAAATCAACTGTGGGAGCAATTATTAGGAAATGGAAGACATACAAGACCACTGATAATCTCCCTCGATCTGGGGCTCCACGCAAGATCTCACCCAGTGGGGTCAAAATGATCACAAGAACGGTGAGCAAAAATCCCAGAACCACACGGGGGGACCTAGTGAATGACCTGCAGAGAGCTGGGACCAAAGTAACAAAGCCTACCATCAGTAACACACTACGCCGCCAGGGACTCAAATCCTGCAGTGCCAGACGTGTCCCCCTGCTTAAGCACGTACATGTCCAGGCCCGTCTGAAGTTTGCTAGAGTGCATTTGGATGATCCAGAAGAGGATTGGGAGAATGTCATATGGTCAGATGAAACCAAAATTGAACTTTTTGGTAAAAACTCAACTCGTCGTGTTTGGAGGACAAAGAATGCTGAGTTGCATCCAAAGAACACCATACCTACTGTGAAGCATGGGGGTGGAGACATCATGCTTTGGGGCTGTTTTTCTGCAAAGGGACCAGGACGACTGATCCGTGTAAAGGAAAGAATGAATGGGGCCATGTATCGTGAGATTTTGAGTGAAAACCTCCTTCCATCAGCAAGGGCATTGAAGATGAAACGTGGCTGGGTCTTTCAGCATGACAATGATCCCAAACACACTGCCCGGGCAACGAAGGAGTGGCTTCGTAAGAAGCATTTCAAGGTCCTGGAGTGGCCTAGGCAGTCTCCAGATCTCAACCCCATAGAAAATCTTTGGAGGGAGTTGAAAGTCCGTGTTGCCCAGCGACAGCCCCAAAACATCACTGCTCTAGAGGAGATCTGCATGGAGGAATGGGCCAAAATACCAGCAACAGTGTGTGAAAACCTTGTGAAGACTTACAGAAAACGTTTGACCTGTGTCATTGCCAACAAAGGGTATATAACAAAGTATTGAGAAACTTTTGTTATTGACCAAATACTTATTTTCCACCATAATTTGCAAATAAATTCATAAAAAATCCTACAATGTGATTTTCTGGAGAAAAAAATTCTCATTTTGTCTGTCATAGTTGACGTGTACCTATGATGAAATTTACAGGCCTCTCATCTTTTTAAGTGGGAGAACTTGCACATTTGGTGGCTGACTAAATACTTTTTTCCCCCACTGTATATTTGCACAAATTTCTAAAAACCTGTTTTTGCTTTCTCATTATGGGGTATTGTGTGTAGCTTGATGAGGGGAAAAAACTATTTAATCCAATCCTGCTCATCCATAAAGTCTATTTTTATCTGTTTTTTTAAATCAAATTTTACTGCTTGCATGAGTTACTTGATGTGGAATAGAGTTCCATGTAGTCATGGCTCTATGTAGTACTTGTCACGGACGTTGAAGGACTGGTCAGACCAAGGTGCAGCGTGAAATGCATCCATGTTTATTAAACCGAATAAACATAGAAAACAACAACAGGCAACGAAACGTGACGTCGGAAGGCTATATATACACACACACACACACACACACACACACACACACACACACACACACACACACACACACACACACACACACACACACACACACACACACACACACACACACACACACACACACACACACACACACACACACACACACACACACACACACACACACACACACACACACACACACACACACACACACACGAGCACAAAACAAGATTCCACAACACAGGCAGGAAAACTGGCTGCCTAAGTATGATCCCCAATCAGAGACAACGAGCGACAGCTGCCTCTGATTGGGAACCACACCCGGCCAAACATAGAAATACAAAACATAGAATCAACACACACATGATATTCACACCCTGACCAAACTAACTAGAGTTCTATAGGCCAGGGCGTGACAGTACTGTGCGCCTCCCATAGTCTGTTCTGGACTTGGGGACTGTGAAGAGACCTCTGGTGGCATGTCTTGTGGGGTATGCATGGGAAAAATTTTCCGAGCTGTGTGCTAGTAGTTTAAACAGACAGCTCGGTATTCAACATGTCAATACCTCTCGCAAATACAAGTAGTGATGAAGTCAATCTCTCTTCTACTTTGAGCCAGGAGAGATTTACATATTTTTAATGTTAGCTCTCCGTGTACTTTTAAGGGCCAGCCATGCTGCCCTCCTGTTCTGGGCCAATTGTAATTTTCCTAAGTCCCTCTTTGTGGCACCTGACCACACGACTGGACAATAGTCCAGGTGCGACAAAACTTGGGCCTGTTGGACCTGCCTTGTTGATAGCGTTGTTAAGAAGGTAGAGCAGCGCTTTATTATAGACAGTACTCTACCCATCTTAGCTACTGTTGCATCAATGTGTTTTGACCATGATAGTTCACAATCCAGGGATTCTCCAAGCAGTTTAGTCTCCTCAACTTGCTAAATTTCCACATGATACATTTAGTTGAGATTTAGGGTTTATTGAATGATTTGTCCCAATCGCTATTCGAACTTCCGGGATGGTTATAAGGCCCTCCCCCGCCCTCCTTTCGGCAAATCTGACCACGACTCCATTTTGCTTCTCCCTTCCTATAGGCAGAAACTCAAACAGGAAGTACCCATGCTAAGGACTATTCAACGCTGGTCTGACCAATCGGAATCCACGCTTCAAGATTGTTTTGATCACACGGACTGGAATATGATCCGGGTAGGTTCCAAAAATAATTTAGATGTATACACTGAAATGGTGACTGAGTTTATCAGTAAGTGTATAGGTGATGTTGTGCCCACTGTGACTATTAAAACCTACCCTAACCAGAAACCGTGGATAGACGGCAGCATTCGCGCAAATCTGAAAGCGCGAACCACCGCATTCAACCACGGCAAGGTGACTGGGAATATGGCAGAATACAAACAGTGTAGCTACTCACTCCACAAGGCAATTAAACTGGCAAAACATCAGTAAAGAGACAAAGTGGAGTCGCAATTCAACGGCTCAGACACGAGACGTATGTGGCAGGGTCTACAGACAATCACGGACTACAAAAGGAAAACCAGCCACGTCGCCGACACCGACGTCTCGCTTCCAGACAAGCTAAACACCTTCTTCGCCCGCTTTGAGGATAACACAGTGCCACTGACGAGACCCACTACCAAGGACTGTGGCCTCTCCTTCTCCATGGCTGACGTGATTAAGACGTTTAAGCATGTTAACCCCCGCAAGGCTGCCGGCCCAGACGGCATCCCTAGCCGCGTCCTCAGAGCATGCGCAGACCAGCTGGCTGGTGTGTTTATGGACATATTCAATCTCTCCCTTTCCCAGTCTGCTGTTCCCACATGCTTCAAGATGGCCACCATTGTTCCTGTACCCAAGAAAGCAAAGGTAACTGAACTAAATGACTATCGCCCTGTAGCACTCACCTCTGTCATCCACTAGTCATATCACCTCTACCTTACCTGACACCCTAGACCCACTTCAATTTGCTTACCGCCCCATTAGATCCACAGACGATGCAATCGCCATCACACTGCACACTGCCCTATCCCATCTGGACAAGAGGAATACCTATGTAAGAATGATGTTAATTGACTATAGCTCAGCGTTCAACACCATACTACCCTCCAAGCTCATCATTAAGCTTGAGGCCCTGGGTCTGAACCCTGCACTTCCTTAAGGGCCGCCCCCTGGTGGTGAAGGTAGGAAACAACATCTCCACTTCGCTGATCCTCAACACTGGGGCCCCACAAGGGTGTGTGCTCAGCCCCCTCCTGTACTCCCTGTTCACCCATGACTGCGTGGCCAAGCACGCCTCCAACTCAATCATCAAGTTTACAGACGGCACAACAGTAGTTGGCTTGATTACCAACAATGACGAGACCGCCTACAGGGAGGAGGTGAGGGCTCTGGGAGTGTGGTGCCAGGAAAATAACCTCTCACTCAACATCAACAAAACAAAGGAGATGATCGTGGACTTCAGGAAACAGCAGAGGGTGCACCCCCCTATCCACATTGATGGGACCGCAGTGGAAAAGGTGGAAAGCTTCAAGTTCCTTTGCGTACACATCACCGACAAACTGAAATGGTCCATCCACACACGCAGACAGTGTGGTGAAGAAGGCGCAACAGAGCCTTCAACCTCAGGAGGCTGAAGAAATTTGGCTCAGCACCTAACCCTCACAAACTTTTACAGATACACAATTGAGAGCATCCTGTCGGGCTGTATCACCGCCTGGTACGGCAACTGCACCGCCCACAACCGCAGGGCTCTCCTGAGGGTGGTGCGGTCTGCCGAACTCATTACCGGGGGCAAACTACCCGCCCTCCAAGACACATACAACACCCGATATCACAGGAAGGCCAAAAAGATCATCAAGGACATCAACCACCCGAGCCACTGCCTGTTCACCCCGCTATCATCCAGAAAGCGAGGTCAGTACAGGTGCATCAAAGCTGGGACCGAGAGAATTAAAAACAGCTTCTATCTCAAGGCCATCAGACTGTTAAATAGCCATCATTAGCACATTAGAGGCTGCTGCTGCCTATTGAAATCACTGGCCACTTTAAGAAATGGAACACTAGTCACTTTAATAATGTTTACATATCTTGCACTACTCATCTCATATGTATATACTGCATTCTATTCTATAATATTCTACTGTATCTTAGTCCATGCCGCTCTGTCATTGCTTGTCCATATATGTATATATTCTTAAATGCCATTCCTTAGTAGTTTTGTGTGTATTGGGTATATGTTGTGAAATTGTTAGATATTACTGCACTGTCGGAGCTAGAAGCACAAGCATTTCGCTACACCCGCAGTAACATCTGCTAAACACATATAAAATGACAAATAAAACGTGATTTGATTTGATTTGTGTGATAGGCTACTGTAAAAGTGACACACAGCCTACTTTTTTCGCCCCCTCCCTGCTCTTGTGTGTGCTTGTTGCTCTCTGAATAGGCATTTGCTCTTATTCGCAGCAGATTCAAAATGGCTACTGTCATGTAGGATATTTCACATCAGCTATGAATATAGAACAAGCACTTAGTTTGATATAGTTTGCTTTTCTGAAACTCTCCCACAGAAAATAATATTGCGCACCTGGAGAAGTGGCAGCTTGGCGTACTGTAGGTTACGCTGCTCACTGTCTACAGATAGCTGTCTACAGATAGCCTACTGGTGCTCATCCTGTCCAGCTGATCTGTGTGTGTTGGTAGGCGCAAATTATGTGTAGACCTACGGTAGCTACGGCTGCC
The DNA here is from genome assembly GCF_020615455.1 of Coregonus clupeaformis. Classification (NCBI taxonomy): domain Eukaryota; kingdom Metazoa; phylum Chordata; class Actinopteri; order Salmoniformes; family Salmonidae; genus Coregonus; species Coregonus clupeaformis. The sequence goes on along the minus strand of NC_059205.1, from coordinate 4,565,712 downwards.
TTTCAGATACACTTGTATGTCGTAGTGGGGCGCATATCTTTCTTGTGTTATTCTATAAAATAACGGTGGTTGTACGGCTACATTTCAGATACATTTCTGTACATTTGAACAGCAGTACTACCAATCTACCTTGTTTTACTAGGGCTCTAAAGCAATACTAGTTGTGCCTCCCCCCATGGATTTAAAATGCCCTCAATTCACTCTCCGAGTCCCGTCAATGCAATGCTCTCTTAGGGTAGCTCCACGTGTTTCATAAGGGTTCTTATAGCCACGGGCTGTGGCTGGGTCTTTCCCACCGTCGAGCTGTTATATTCTGTCACAGACTCACAGTCGACTGGAAAATGCAATTTGCCATTTCATAATGAGCGCCTGTGAATGTACCATCTTCACTACGGTTGATGGACAGGAAAGCTTGAGACCAGAGGCTATCAACCAGAATATATGGAGGTCTTTTTTTGTTTTGTTTACTTTAACATTTCAGCGGGACAAATAGCTTCATTCCCAAATGACGGTTTGTCGTACCAAAGCGGAGGACAAATAACGTTCTTTATAGTTTGAAACTCGGGAGAGATGAGATACTAGCCGGGGGCTCTGACAGAACTATTTTTCCTCTCTTTGCTTATTCCTCCGCTTGCCAGTTTTTAAAATCTATTGGGAGATAAATTGGGGATGGATGGAACTGTGCTACACTGTTGGAGCCAGCCGGAGCACACACCTCCAGAGATTTTCAGCTTCAGAACTGCCTTCACTGGGCCGTTCTGCTGTGGTGATAAATAAAACACAACCCTTGTGGTTGTCAGACTCAAAAAGGCCCAACTCTATAGAGTACAGCCTTTGTGCTTTATAGAATATATGTTTTGAATTCTGAGTGAGAACATAGTGAATTCAGATAACTCGGAAGTAATCCTTATGACAACTCTGACAGAATAATGCAACATCTAGCCTACGCTTTGTGAATATTCACTTGGAAAAGAGCAAGGCAGCCGATTCTTATTTTATTGTCAATAATAGAGTATAATAGGATGATCACTAGAATCTGGCATTTCAATTTGACAGAATTGAAGACGGTGAGTTGCTAAAATAAAACAGACAGCGTCAGCTACTACTTTTGATTGAGGTGGAAATGAAGAAGTTCTCATGTCAATGACAAACATGGGTTTGTTAGTGATGATACACTATCGGCCCGCAAGCCGAATTTGGCCTGCGGTTGATTTTATATATACATATTTATTTTACTTATATTTATTTTTTGGACATAAAATACTGGAAAAAAAACCCACTAGCAACTTAGCTCCAAGTGATTTTTATTTTAGAAATCTGTTCCAAAGTATTCCCACGCATAATAGAGAGATATACAGTACGTGATCATATATAAAATGTAAGCAAGATTTGAAATAATTATGTTTTAGTCAAATATTATATCTGTTTAGGCTTCTTGCAATCAATCTGCAGTCTACAAATCATTTGTAATTATGATCCGGTCCCCTGACCATCCGCTCAAGAAAAAATAAAATAAAGAAATTGGCCCGCGGCTGACTCTAGTTGATGATCCCTGCACTAGAGGCACGTACGTCACAGCACTAAAAAGGTCTGTTTATATCTTTGCCACAGTCGTTTTTTTTTCAATATCTGTTGATAACCAACCGAAAGCCTTTACTGTCCTCTCATCCTGAGCGAGGGATGATAAGGGAAGTGAAGGAGGAAGCGAGGTTTTAAAACATAAAATATTTACGTTGCGCCTTCTCCTCTCGTGGTGCTGAGACGAGGTTGAGCCCGTGGTTGAGACGAGGTTAAGACGAGGTTGAGAATGCAAGGCATTTTTTTGCAGGACTGATCCGGATGAGTCTTAGTGATACATTTTTCCAGATGGGAGGGACCAGCCTGCTCATTACTGGGCATGTGCCACTGCCACACTATTGGCCTCAAGCCTAAAATAACTGATACCACATAACACAGCTCAGTATGCAGGCAGGCCTCTACATTGTGCGAATATTGTCGTGTATGTTTTGCTTTATGCAAAAGATATGCCATATGCACCGTGTATCGTTAATTATATAGCACTGTATGCAGATACATGTACTTACAGAGATAAGAGTGTGTTTGAGTGATGCCCAAATAAACTTAAAAAGCTGCTCATAAGATGAGGCATACCATAGGTATACCACGTGTATCTAAAAGATGGCATGCAGTACTCAAAGTTACATAGTAAATTGAGTAAACAAAATGTACTTGAGTTCAGAGGAAAACAGTGGAGGAAAATAGAGATGTATTGAGTTCATGCACAGTGCTATACGTGATCATGGGCATGGCAACTAACGTGACCACTTTATGCGCTTGTCTGCAGCTTGCATTTTTAAATGGAGGGAGACTCTCGGGAGATTGAGAGAAGAAGTGAGAGAGGTATTGACGGATGTGGAAATGATTTGAAGATTCCGTCGCTGGGCTTCTCTGAAGTGTACAGTGCCTCCGTGAAGATGGAGAGAGGGAGAGAGGGAGAGAGGGAAACGCAGATGAATGGAGGGAGGAAGGAACGGAGGAGAGTCGAGGGAGGACAAACCTCCTTGGTTGTCACAGCAGCTAACACTCATTAGCAAAGCACACCCTTTGAAGCTGTTTCTCTCCATTGCCACGTTTCAGAGGATATGCAGGGAAATTACAACACACACATGCACACACACACACACACACCTAATACAGACTCACAACATTCTCAACTCCCCCTAATTCCATAAGCTACAGTCCTTATGTAACATACTTACCCTACAACGGAGGATCCATAATGCATGAAGGGTTGCGTTTGATTCATGGTGATTTCAACACAGGCACTTCCTATTAGCGGTTGGAACCTAAACTATTTTCTAATCGTTTAGTTCTGAACAGAACCATTCTTTTTTTTGTTCTGTTCCACTGTTCCGACGAGCAAAATAAAGTTGTGAACCGGTTCGAACCAAAAAAATTACCGGTTTTTATCATTCCTTTCTGTGCCTTTTTAAACCTCTGAAATATACAGCTGCGGAAAAAAATTAAGAGACCACTGCAAAATTATCAGTTTCTCTGGTTTTACTATTTATAGGTATGTGTTTGGGTAAAAATAACATTTTTGTTTTATTCTATAAACTACTGAAAACTTTTCTCCCAAATTCCAAATAAAAATATTGTCATTTTGAGTATTTATTTGCAGAAAATGACAACTGGTCAAAATAACAAAAAATAAAACAATTTTAAACAACACAATATTAATGTTTTAACTTAGGAAGAGTTCAGAAATCAATATTTGGTGGAATAGCCCTCATTTTCAATCACAGCTTTCATGCGTCTTGGCATGCTCTCCACCAGTCTTTCACATTGATGTTGGGTGACTTTATGCCACTCCTGGTGCAAAAATTCAAGCAGCTCGGCTTTGTTTGATGGCTTGTGACCATCCATATTCCTCTTGATCACATTCCAGAAGTTTTCAATGGGGTTCAGGTCTGGAGATTGGGCTGGCCATGACAGGGTCTTGATCTGGTGGTCCTCCATCCACACCTTGATTGACCTGGCTGTGTGGCATGGCACATTGTCCTGCTGGAAAAACCGATCCTCAGATTTGGGGAACAATGTCAGAGCAAAAGGAAGCAAGTTTTCTTCCAGGACAACCTTGTACGTAGCTTGATTCATGTGTCCTTCACAAAGACAAATCTGCCCGATTCCAGCCTTGCTGAAGCACCCCCAGATCATCACCGATCCTCCACCAAATTTCACAGTGGGTGCGAGACACTGTGGCTTGTAGGCCTCTCCAGGTCTCCGTCTAACCATTAGACGACCAGGTGTTGGGCAAAGATGAAAACTGGACTCATCAGAGAAGATGACCTTACTCCAGTCCTCTACGGTCCAATCCTTATGGCCTTTTGCAAAACTCAGCCTGGTTCTTCTTTGCTTCTCATTGATGAAGGCCTTTTTTCTAGCTTTGCACGACTTCAGCCCTGCCCCTAGGAGCCTGTTTCGAACCATCCTCGCCGTGCACTTCACCCCAGCTGCCGTTCGCCATTCTTTTTGTAGGTCACTTGATGTCATCCTACGGTTGTTGAGTGACATTCGAATTAGTTGGCGGTCATCCCGGTCAGTAGAGAGTTGTTTTCGCCCTCTGGCGGTCTGTAGCTTTGTTGTCTCCAATGTCTGCTGCTTGACCTTGTTCTTATGAACCGCCGTCTTTGAACTTTTAAGGATGGAAGCAACCTGACGCTCACTGTATCCCTCTGCCAGTAAAGCCAGAATTGAACCCTTCTTTTCCTCACTCAAAACTTTCCTTTTCAACTCTTTTGGCATGGTCAATAGTTATTTTTTGATTAATATTACTTTTGAGGTACTATTAGCACTGTTTTTGCCATCCAGCTGGTCCTATTGCAAGAGGATAGTGATGACCACAGCAGCGGTTTTGATATTTTTCCTTGTTAAATAAGATTTGGTTCATGTAATCACATAATCAGTACCTAATTCAGTAGAATGAGGTGTGCCTGTGTTGGAATTCAATAGACACTGGAATGGAATGCTTTCATACATGTAGAGATGCTGATTTAAGAAAAATGTGCAGTGGTCTCTTAATTATTTCCACAGCTGTATATAATTTTTTGTACATTTAGCTCAACATTCAATTACTTGACCAATCAGTGCGGATAGAGCAGCTTGCTGTGGAGCGGGTAAGCTATTTAATCTATAGGAAAGTCGTTAAGAGCACATTTAATTTTGCCGTAACAGCATGGTTTCATCATAATGAAAGACAAACACACACACACCGTGCTGCCAGTCACAGTGTAAGGCGCAAGATGCAACGGACATGTTAAGGGCGAGGAGAGCGCGAGAGAAGATGGAGGAAGCTTACCTTGAAGAGCTGGGCATCTTGTTATGACATGCATTATCTGAATTAGGCCCACAGAATTATACCTACGGAGGAGCGGCTTTTATGGAGGCACATTCAATGTCTTTGAACTTCCAAATTGGTTTAACTTTGGACCAGAGCAAACGTTAGCTGGCTAGCTAGCTAGCTAACAAGCTTGGGTGTGCAGAGCAGCACTAGAATTAACAACACGTCTTACCTTACTGTTGTTAATAATTCCAATGTGAAACTTGATAACTATAGTATCCTTAACTAGCATTGAAAAGTCTATGCATTTTTCTCTAATTAAACATCCCTCCCTAATTTCTGAATTAAGCTTGTAACGTTGTCAGTAGGCTACAGTAACCTATGCTTCAGAGGGGAGGGGCAGGTAGCCTACACACAAGCACACCCACTGGCAAAGATTTCCCGCTGGCAGGCAGACGCTAGAATAAGTTTCTGAGTGACAACGTGAGGGCTTTGCATAGGCGCTTTGTTGTGATTTGTGTGGGCCTGGAACGTAAAATAACGTTATTAACCGGTTCCCACGCTTTTAAAATAACGGTTCTGTTCCGGAACAGCATAGATCACTTTAGTTTTCGGTTCGAATTTCTGTTACTCAAATAATGTTGTTATTCTCCGGGTTTTCGGTTCTGTTCCCTGACCCGGTTCCAACCCTTGCTTCCCATGCAGGCTCCCTGTATCTGGCTGGGCCAATGAGAAAAGGCCAGCTCCTCTGCATGCAGTAGTAGAGGCATGGATGGAACAACAAGTAAACACAGAAAGACGTCCAAATGAGAGCGACCCTAGGGGGAACATTTGGCACATGTCGTCATGACATCGTTTTCTGGTTGTAAACTACACGTCACGGGAAAAAGACTTCATATTGTGATCAGACAACCAGATTACAACCCGATAAACACATCATTGCAACCAGTTTTGCTTGCTAGGTAATGTATAGATGAATTAAAAGCAAGACTTTAAGAAAAGCGAAAGGGCAAACGGGGGAATGAAACTACTGAGCCCGCTTTGCCTATCCATTAAATAGTTGCCACAAAGTTGTATCTCGTGTGCAGGGATGATTTTGGTTTTTGTCGGGCCACGATGATGTGCGACAGCTCCCCCTGCGACAGGGATGGAGCAGCATATTGCTTTTCTAAGGGAGGTGTCTTGGGGAGGTCTCGATGGGGTCTCCTAAGGGAGGTGTCTTGGGGAGGTCTTGATGGGGTCTCCTAAGGGAGGTGTCTTGGGGAGGTCTTGATGGGGTATCCTAAGGGAGATGTCTTGGGGAGGTCTTGATGGAGTCTCCTAAGGGAGGTGTCTTGGGGAGGTCTTGATGGGGTCTCCTAAGGGAAGTGTCTTGGGGAGGTCTTGATGGGGTCTCCTAAGGGGGGTGTCTTGGGGAGCGCTTGATGGGGTCTCCTAAGGGGGGTGTCTTGGGGAGGTCTTTGTAGTCTTCGGGGACTTGATGCGCCCTGCATAAGCTTTTCATAGCTTTTCAACAAACACGTTGGTGTGATAATAATATTACATTGGTCAAAACTGGTTGCAACAACGTCATGAGGCCAGGCTGTATACTGGCTGTATAGGTAAGTTTTGTTAAAAAATGTTTTACTTCTTTCCCATGATTTCTTGATCTTGTCATGACAAATATGTCTTTACTTGGTTGTAACAGAGACCAATTGGTCATAATCTGGTTACATGATGTCTTCTCAACCAGACAGCCAGTTTGCAACCAGATAATTACACCATGTGGCACATGTTGCCCACTAGGATAACAGAGAGTGGAGATTGGGCCAATTAGTAGAGATTAATAGGGATTGGCACTTTGAGATGCTGAATAGGAAGTAGAGAAGAAGAGAGAACAAGTAAGTGAAACGGACAGGGAAGGAGGAAGCTAAAACAGATACATTTAAACCAGTTCATGTTTTGGCCTTGACATAGGCTTATTGATATCACCTATGTGATTGTGTTTCCAGCTAAAGCACAAAACACCCCAAAATCAACACCAAGGCCTTGTGGTAGGGTGCCAACACCAAGGCCCTGTGGTAGGGTGCCAACACCAAGGCCCTGTGGTAGGGTGCCAACACCAAGGCCCTGTGGAAGGGTGCCAACACCAAGGCCCTGTGGTAGGGTGCCAACACCAAGGCCCTGTGGTAGGGTGCCAACACCAAGGCCCTGTGGTAGGGTGCCAACACCAAGGCCCTGTGGTAGGGTGCCAACACCAAGGCCCCGTGGTAGGGTGCCAACACCAAGGCCCTGTGGTAGGGTGCCAACACCAAGGCCCTGTGGTAGGGTGCCAACACCAAGGCCCTGTGGTAGGGTGCCAACACCAAGGCCCTGTGGAAGGGTGCCAACACCAAGGCCCTGTGGTAGGGTGCCAACACCAAGGCCCCGTGGTAGGGTGCCAACACCAAGGCCCTGTGGTAGGGTGCCAACACCAAGGCCCTGTGGTAGGGTGCCAACACCAAGGCCCTGTGGTAGGGTGCCAACACCAAGGCCCTGTGGTAGGGTGCCAACACCAAGGCCCCGTGGTAGGGTGCCAACACCAAGGCCCTGTGGAAGGGTGCCAACACCAAGGCCCTGTGGTAGGGTGCCAACACCAAGGCCCTGTGGTAGGGTGCCAACACCAAGGCCCTGTGGTAGGGTGCCAACACCAAGGCCCTGTGGTAGGGTGCCAACACCAAGGCCCTGTGGAAGGGTGCCAACACCAAGGCCCTGTGGTAGGGTGCCAACACCAAGGCCCTGTGGTAGGGTGCCAACACCAAGGCCCTGTGGTAGGGTGCCAACACCAAGGCCCTGTGGTAGGGTGCCAACACCAAGGCCCTGTGGTAGGGTGCCAACACCAAGGCCCTGTGGTAGGGTGCCAACACCAAGGCCCCGTGGTAGGGTGCCAACACCAAGGCCCTGTGGAAGGGTGCCAACACCAAGGCCCTGTGGTAGGGTGCCAACACCAAGGCCCTGTGGTAGGGTGCCAACACCAAGGCCCTGTGGTAGGGTGCCAACACCAAGGCCCTGTGGTAGGGTGCCAACACCAAGGCCCTGTGGTAGGGTGCCAACACCAAGGCCCTGTGGTAGGGTGCCAACACCAAGGCCCTGTGGTAGGGTGCCAACACCAAGGCCCTGTGGTAGGGTGCCAACACCAAGGCCCTGTGGTAGGGTGCCAACACCAAGGCCCTGTGGTAGGGTGCCAACACCAAGGCCCTGTGGTAGGGTGCCAACACCAAGGCCCTGTGGTAGGGTGCCCTGCCTAAACAATGCCAAGGGGAACACTAATGTGACTTATAATTACAGGTACCTGACTGATTCATACGGCTCCATATCGATCGCTACTGTAATGACTCTTTCCCTCTTTCAAAAAGGAGCTCATAAGAGATCGCCAGGCATGATTAAGACTTGACTCGATGTGAGATGACAATCATCTGGAGCTCCGTAACCATGGATTCCAGCCCACTGAAGACAAACGCTGTGGTGACTCATCGATGTACTTCAAAAGAGAAGGAGGCCGAGCATTCGGAATAGCTATGGGTCTTTTTCAGCGCTCCACAGAGTGAAATATGTGCTTGAGAAATGGTTTGCAGGTGCCCATTTACTGTGATGTGTAGCTATGCTTATAGGTTCCCCGTATGTTCTCTTTGTGACGTGTAGCTATCTATTAAAAATACTAACTACATTTGATGAATTGATTGGTTTATTGATCGATTCAATCCAAATATACAGAGCAAGGAAATTCATGTTGGATGATGATAGAGCGTGACTTGTCAAATCCATCAGCGCTCCACTACAGTGTGACGAGCCAGTAAGACTCAACTCCCAACTAACAACATTAAGCAACCCCCAAACTTGACTATCGTATTAATTTAACTAAAATGTATGCCATTAACCCAAAAAAGTATAATTAGAAATACTGATGCATGAATTATTTATTTACTTAAGTATTAATTTGTTCATTCAGCGATTGATGAATAGTTATGTTAATACAACTGCTTTCCTGATGGGCTTTAAGTTATTGTTTGGATTCTATTGGTGAGTAGTAGGCTACTCAATGAGGCTAATCACTGGAGCTACTCATTAGGCTACTCAATGAGGCTAATCACTGGAGCTACTCATTAGGCTACTCAATGAGGCTAATCACTGGAGCTACTCATTAGGCTACTCAATGAGGCTAATCACTGGAGCTACTCATTAGGCTTCTCAATGAGGCTAATCACTGGAGTTACTCATTAAGCTTCTCAATGAGGCTAATCACTGGAGTTGCTCATTAAGCTTCCCAATGAGGCTAATCACTGGAGTTACTCATTAAGCTTCTCAATGAGGCTAATCACTGGAGTTACTCATTAAGCTTCTCAATGAGGCTAATTACTGGAGTTACTCATTAGGCAACTCAATGAGGCTAATCACTGGAGTTACTCATTAGGCTTCTCAATGAGGCTAATCACTGGAGTTACTCATTAGGCTTCTCAATGAGGCTAATCACTGGAGTTACTCATTAGGCTTCTCAATGAGGCTAATCACTGGAGTTACTCATTAGGCTTCTCAATGAGGCTAATCACTGGAGTTACTCATTAGGCTTCTCAATGAGGCTAATCACTGGAGTTACTCATTAGGCTTCTCAATGAGGCTAATCACTGGAGTTACTCATTAAGCTTCTCAATGAGGCTAATCACTGGAGTTACTCATTAAGCTTCTCAATGAGGCTAATCACTGGAGTTACTCATTAAGCTTCTCAATGAGGCTAATCACTGGAGTTACTCATTAAGCTTCTCAATGAGGCTAATCACTGGAGTTACTCATTAGGCTTCTCAATGAGGCTAATCACTGGAGTTACTCATTAGGCTTCTCAATGAGGCTAATCACTGGAGTTACTCATTAAGCTTCTCAATGAGGCTAATCACTGGAGTTACTCATTAAGCTTCTCAATGAGGCTAATCACTGGAGTTACTCATTAAGCTTCTCAATGAGGCTAATCACTGGAGTTACTCATTAGGCTTCTCAATGAGGCTAATCACTGGAGTTACTCATTAGGCTTCTCAATGAGGCTAATCACTGGAGTTACTCATTAGGCTTCTCAATGAGGCTAATCACTGGAGCTACTCATTAGGCTTCTCAATGCTTGGACCCCCAGTCCCCTACCCTTATGCAAGCTTCTAAATCAAATCAAATTTTATTTGTCACATACACGTGTTTAGCAGATGTTACTGCGGGTGTAGCGAAATGCTTGTGCTTCTAGCTCCGACAGTGCAGTAATATCTAACAAGTAATATCTAACAATTTCACAACATATACCCAATACACACAAATCTAGTAAGGAATGGAATTTAAGAATATATACATATACGGACAAGCAATGACAGAGCGGCATGGACTAAGATACAGTAGAATATTATAGAATAGAATGCAGTATATACATATGAGATGAGTAGTGCAAGATATGTAAACATGATTACAGTGACTAGTGTTCCATTTCTTAAAGTGGCCAGTGATTTCAATAGGCAGCAGCAGCCTCTAATGTGCAGCCTCTGTCAGTTAACATTGTTAACATCTCTGTTGGGACAGAGAACAGACTGATAGGAGATGACATCCACTAACTGGCTGCTGTTAAGCCAAAACACAGCCCATCCAAAGTCAATGGAGGACAAAGTCCAATGTGCTCTGAAATGTTGTTTAGAAAATATCAACCCGTCATAACGTTCTTGTCCTACTCATCTGAAATGACAAGATTAGAATTGCTCGCACACGCACACACACATCAAACACAACTTAACTCTCAGAACATGCGAGAATCTAACAATAGAACACATCCTGGCAGGTTACTGGGATACATGGAACCTTGGTATGTTCCTTCAGTAGAACTGGGATACATGGAACCTTGGTATGTTCCTTCAGTAGAACTGGGATACATGGAACCTTGGTATGTTCCTTCAGTAGAACTGGGATACGCTGAACCTTGGTATGTTCCTTCAGTAGAACTGGAATACATGGAACCTTGGTATGTTCCTTCAGTAGAACTGGGATACACGGAACCTTGGTATGTTCCTTCAGTAGAACTGGGATACACGGAACCTTGGTATGTTCCTTCAGTAGAACTGGGATACACGGAACCTTGGTATGTTCCTTCAGTAGAACTGGGATACACGGAACCTTGGTATGTTCCTTCAGTAGAACTGGGATACACGGAACCTTGGTATGTTCCTTCAGTAGAACTGAGATACACGGAACCTTGGTATGTTCCTTCAGTAGAACTGGGATACATGGAACCTTGGTATGTTCCTTCAGTAGAACTGGGATACATGGAACCTTGGTATGTTCCTTCAGTAGAACTGGGATACATGGAACCTTGGTATGTTCCTTCAGTAAAACTGGGATACATGGAACCTTGGTATGTTCCTTCAGTAGAACTGAGATACATGGAACCTTGGTATGTTCCTTCAGTAGAACTGGGATACATGGAACCTTGGTATGTTCCTTCAGTAGAACTCCCAGAAGAGAGGAAAAGCCTAGGAGGGGGAGCACCCAGACAACGAGTATGGTCAATAATTCAGTGTTCTTGCTGCAATCCATTACACTGCATTTATAATACATCATATAGCCAGTGCCATGCAAACCTGAACAGCAAGCCCGAACAACAAGTCTGAACAACAAGCCTGCACAACAAGCCTGACCCCACCACTGAATTGAGCTGCAACACATTACACATCACAGACATTTGACACACACTTCAAACGCAGTACACACACACTTAACATCATCAACGACTCAGAAGACGGGTGGTTTAGTCGATAGCCTGCACTCTGAGGGTGATCAAACATTATGTCCCCCTGGTGCCAGTCACTAGAAACACTGGTTAAAACCTCTGTGTTCCACTTCCTGAGTAAGTTACTCCGTATTAAGCCGTGAACAATGCGCAGCTACAAGAAAAAGGTCTATTATATACAGCATCCCATATTCAATGCAAATATTGCTACAGAATTCTGTTAATCTTGCTATTCTTTACATAAGAACAAAGACGAACCCGCACTCTGCTCCCCAGAGTGATTTACTGTCTCCATAGAGACAAACAACATGTCAACCGTTAACTTCACGCCAAGACAATAGATTCCGTTTGGGGAGCAGCAATACTAAGAACAGGATTATTGTTGTTCTCATGCCTTCATTGATTCTCCCAGTAGCAGTACACATCTTGGATGTGTGTTATCTTGCCAAGTACTCTTCATTTTCATAGGCATTACCAATTACATTCAGAGGGACATACATATTGCTTGCAAAGAAGCTATACCCTGCATTCTTACTAAAGGCTTTATGCACTGCATTGTTAAAGGCTTTATGTCCTGCATTCTTACTAAAGGCTTTATGCACTGCATTCTCAATAAAGGCTTTATGCACTGCATTCTTAAAGGCTTTACGCCCTGCATTCTTACTAAAGGCTTTATGCACTGCATTTTTACTAAAGGCTTTATGTCCTGCATTCTTACTAAAGGCTTTATGCACTGCATTCTTACTAAAGGCTTTATGTCCTGCATTCTTACTAAAGGCTTTATGTCCTGCATTCTTAAAGGCTTTATGCACTGCATTCTTACTAAAGGCTTTATGTCCTGCATTCTTAAAGGCTTTATGCACTGCATTCTCAATAAAGGCTTTATGCACTGCATTCTTACTAAAGGCTTTATGCCCTGCATTCTTACTAAAGGCTTTATGCACTGCATTCTTACTAAAGGCTTTATGCACTGCATTCTTACTAAAGGCTTTATGCACTGCATTCTTACTAAAGGCTTTATGCACTGCATTCTTACTAAAGGCTTTATGCACTGCATTCTTACTAAAGGCTTTATGCACTGCATTCTTACTAAAGGATTTATGCACTGCATTCTTACTAAAGGCTTTATGCACTGCATTCTTACTAAAGGCTTTATGCACTGCATTCTTACTAAAGGCTTTATGCACTGCATTCTTACTAAAGGCTTTATGTCCTGCATTCTTACTAAAGGCTTTATGCACTGCATTCTTACTAAAGGCTTTATGCACTGCATTCTTACTAAAGGCTTTATGTCCTGCATTCTTACTAAAGGCTTTATGCACTGCATTCTTACTAAAGGCTTTATGCATTGCATTCTTAAAGGCTTTATGTCCTGCATTCTTACTAAAGGCTTTATGTCCTGCATTCTTACTAAAGGCTTTATGCACTGCATTCTTACTAAAGGCTTTATGCACTGCATTCTTACTAAAGGCTTTATGCACTGCATTCTTACTAAAGGCTTTATGCACTGCATTCTTACTAAAGGTTTTATGCACTGCATTCTTACTAAAGGCTTTACGCACTTCATTCTTAAAGGCTTTATGTCCTGCATTCTTACTAAAGGCTTTATGCACTGCATTCTTACTAAAGGATTTATGCACTGCATTCTTACTAAAGGATTTATGCACTGCATTCTTACTAAAGGATTTATGCACTGCATTCTTACTAAAGGCTTTATGCACTGCATTTTTAAAGGCTTTATGCACTGCATTCTTACTAAAGGCTTTATGCACTGCATTCTTACTAAAGGCTTTATGCACTGCATTCTTACTAAAGGTTTTATGCATTACATTCTTACTAAAGGCTTTACGCCCTGCATTCTTAAAGGCTTTATGTCCTGCATTCTTACTAAAGGCTTTATGCACTGCATTTTTATGTACTGTATGATTGTTTTGTCAGCAAAACATTTGTGGAAGGGCTGCTGGATGGAAAGATGGAGGAATGGATGAACGGATGGATGTATGGAGGAACGGATGGATGAACGAAGGGATGGAGGAATGGATGGACGAAGGGATGGAGGAATAGATGGACGAAGGGATGGATGGACGAAGGGAGGGATGGAAAGTTGGACGGATGAATGGATGAATAAAAGGATCAGAGAAGTCGACTCACATCCATGCTGGTCAGGTTACAGCGGTGAGTCCCAGCAAACCAGCCACTGCTGGAGCACTGGTCAATGTCCACATCCTGTAGGTTGACGTCCACTCGAACCACACCCCTGTAATAGGAGAGACAGAGAGACAGAGAGGGTTGGTTGGGGGTGTGGAGAGAGGTTAGAGAGAGCAGTTAGCTTAAACTCAGACGTCTCTTTTAGTGTAAGATAGAAGGGTAGAGGTTGCAATCCATTGTGACCTCATCATAACAGGGTCTCGACTTTGGTCGAATGCCTACAGATGAACTATTCTTGAGGGAAATAAACTATTCCAGGCAAAAACTGGTATGAGCATCAAATGCCACTCAATGAGAGTATTTATTCCAATTTCATGTCAATTGCAACAAAAAAACAATGTCCTGTGTATAACGTTAATGTGTTCATGTTATGTTGAATGATCATTTTATTTTTTATATGCCCTGATGAGAGAAGCAGCCGAGCCATGTGGAATCCAGCTCTGAACATCATGTTTATTGTAACCATAACATGAATAGCTTATCGCTGACAGTAAATCAATAGACCAATGCCTGCTTGATTCTGTTTACCTCTGGGGGACTATACTGCAGTGTACACATGCTGCATTTCTACTGGCACATGGTTCGTTAGGCTACTGCATTGGTTCATTAGGCTAATGCATTGGTTCATTAGGCTACTGCATTGGTTCATTAGGCTACTGCATTGGTTCATTAGGCTACTGCATTGGTTCATTAGGCTAATGCATTGGTTCATTAGGCTACTGCATTGGTTCATTAGGCTACTGCATTGGTTCATTAGGCTACTGCATTGGTTCATTAGGCTACTGCATTGATTCATTAGGCTACTGCATTGATTCATTAGGCTACTGCATTGATTCATTAGGCTACTGCATTGGTTCATTAGTCTACTGCATTGGTTCATTAGTCTACTGCATTGGTTCATTAGGCTACTGCATTGATTCATTAGGCTACTGCATTGGTTCATTAGGCTACTGCATTGATTCATTAGGCTACTGCATTGATTCATTAGGCTACTGCATTGGTTCATTAGGCTACTGCATTGGTTCATTAGTCTACTGCATTGGTTCATTAGGCTACTGCATTGATTCATTAGGCTAATGCATTGATTCATTAGGCTACTGCATTGATTCATTAGGCTAATGCATTGATTCATTAGGCCAGTGGTTCCCAAAAAAAGGAACTCAGTCCGGCTTTCAACTTACTGTTGAAAGTTGTAATAGTAGAATGCACAAGGTGCAATTTCTAAATTGGGTAGAGCATCATCAGTTTTCCTCATCATGTCAGTCATTGCAGACCTTAGAGATATATTTATAACTTGTCAGAAATGTCCAGATCAACTAGCCCATGTCAGCTAATGTTTTTTTATTTCATTTTTTTTGCCCATAGATATTGTTGTAATTTTTGTCACTTAAATATCACAAGTATACACATTAGACATGGCAAAATGTATAGAATTGCAAGAAAATGAGCTTTAAAACTGCAAAAAAAAAATTGCACCCCATGACAAAATGTGTAGAATTGCAGGAAAACGTTTGTGAACCCCTGCATTAGGCTACTGCGATGGCTTGCATCCAAAGAACCTTCACATATCCACAGTTCGCATTCAGACAGCTGGATAGTTGGGACAGGCGGATCCTAGATCACGCATACGGACCCAGGAATGCAACGATAGTAAAACTGAATGCTAGATGAGCCAACAAAGCTGAAATCACTAGTCTACTGTTGTATCAGTATGTAGGCCTAGGTCCCTGGCTGACATCAGGTGTTCTCTATCCACAGGCCCCAGGTCAGTCTTTATTCAGTCTGTTTCTTTCTATTGCCTTTTCTCCACCTTTCTTTCTGCACCTTTTTTCAGTTTGCCATGAATCCTCCTGATCTCTGTGTCTGGACACCTTTCAGTCTTTCTTACGCGATCAAACACTATCTCCCACTTTCACACCGTCCCACATATCTCTCTCTCTCTCTCACACACACATATATATATATATATATCAGGCCCAGGGCAGGTTCTCGAGAGGACCCTAACACCCATTAGCTCCATGTGTCTGATGGGAACTGGAACAAACACCAATGAAGAGAAAAGGCTGAGGCTCATGCCATCTTTCCCCAGGCGCAAGAATACAACAGAAAGTGTTGATAAGCTAAATCCTCTATCGAGAACAGAGGGGAGAGGAAGAATGTGTAACTGTGAAAGACAAAGTGTTGATAAGCTAAATCCTCAGCTCAAAACAAAAAAATACGGCCATAACATATAGCCTAACCATTGTAATTGGGGCGGCAGGTAGCTTAGTGGTTAAGAGCGTTGTGCCAGTAACCGAAAGGTCGCTGGTTCTATTCCCCGAGCCGACTAGGTGAAAAATCTGTTGATGTGCCCTTGAGCAAGGCACTTAACCCTAATTGCTCCTGTAAGTCGCTCTGGATAAGAGCGTCTGCTAAATGACTAAAATGTAAATATAACCAGTCTAATCCAAACAAATCCATTACCAAACAGCCATTATACTAGATGATCTCTCTACCAATATGTTATAGGCTTAACAGACAGTTCATGATAATGGCCTCAAACCAAATATCCCACAAAATGGCTGTTTTTCTATTAACCTGTATCCAGCTAGAAGGAAAGGAGATGCCTGAGGACACATGGACCATTACGTCAAGCTCAAAGCCAATGCTCTCATTCTGCAAATCCTCCACAAAAGCCCACTGGAATCACTTACATTTTGATTAGGTTTACAAAAACAAAAAAAAAGGTCTGTCTTTGTTTATTTTAACCTTGGGGTGAATATATTGCTTGGGATGTACATCGAGAGATTTGGCCAACAAACTCTCAGAAAAAAGGAAGAGAGAGAGACTGTGCAGAGGGATTCTCTTAGACTGTAGTTGTGACCCTGAATCCACAGGCCTATTCTAAAAGCCATGCTGCTGCTAATCACTAGACGACTATGTCACATCCATTTGTGGGAATGTCAAATGAGTTTTAATGCGCCCTCAGGACATTCTGAAATTCTGAACAGGAACCAGCTCTTTAAAAAAAAAAGGTAGAAGCAGTTAATTTTGCAGCCAATTAAAGGTCATCTCACTGATGGCTTAATACCAATGTCCTCATACAATGGCTGTCAGAGAGCAAAGTGAACTTTACAAAATAAAGTATATCGGACTTGAAATCCGAATGTTTCAAAAGCAGCTCCAAGGTCGATAATGCCTATCTCCATGCATGACCTGGATTTGATTATTTGTGATTGAACCTTTAATTTTATCAGGGTGTCATACAGAGACCAAGGTCTGTTTTACAGATGAGCCCTGAATTACAGCAATTACAGAAATACACACATCAAATACCAAATGCAAGTAGAAAAAAAAGGGTTGATAGCTGTGATTATTTGCTAAGCCGGAACCGTACAGTAGCTGTCTGCAACAGCAGGGGTCTTTGTATTTTCAGGCTGCTGCTGCCCAATGCCAAATGACCTACAGATGGGCCTTTGTTGATCCCCTTCCATCGCAGATCTAAACTTGACTTGGTAGGTGTGATCAAGCACCATGGAAGATCTTACCCCATTGTAGAGACCTAGCAAAACCTTTCAGATCGGTTAAGAGGTTTCAATAAGGGCACAGAGCAGGTGTGGGCAACCCTGGACATGGAATACCTGGGAAATGTAGCCAATCACTGAGTTGGTGAGGTGAATTAGTGGTCAGTTGTGGTGCTTGGTTAGAACTAAACGTTGCTGTGCCTGCAGCACTCCATAACAGAGCCCCCCCTGGTTTAATGATATGGGCTTGGGAATTGTTTTTCGATCAGCTCAGGCAACCGCTTCGAGATCATCTTACAGTGTGTAGTCCTGCCTAAACAAATAAAGCTTGGTGACAAAACTAACATGCTGGAATTATTGTGTAGACACAGCACTCAAATTTAAGTGGGAGTAAAGTGCACTTGAAATTCAAAGTGGTCTTTTATAATTCATTCATGACAAAATAGATTTTTTGTATACACACTTGAACTGGAGCCTTGAAATATGACATCTTTTTTTGTATTTTCTAATACACCCACCTACTTACACAAACACCAGCTGCACAAAAACACAGCAACCATGCAGTCAAAGGGGTCTAACTTTATTTTATTTTTTACAGCAAACACATTCCTCAAAAAGGAAGTGTAGAGGCCTACAGTGTGAATACAATACACATGAGCTGTTTTTGATGGACATCATTGTTGGTTAATCATAGACAGTCTTTTTTTAAATAAAAGGTTAAATCAAATACAACCATCGACTGTTTCCTCCATTGTTGAGAATTGGTAGGCTCCATGCGCATTTGCACTGAGTTGCCATCTTAGAACATCTACAATGTCAATGAGCAAATAGCCGGTGGTTGTACCTATTTGATTAACGTTTTTTGAAAAAGTATGGATTTCAGCAAAAAAAAAAGAAAGGCACGCAACTACAGAGGACTAACATAGGTAGCCTACAAGGTAAGCATTTCATAATAAAGTATTGACCTTGGGCGAATCGATGTAGTCGGAGCTAAATTCCACAAAGTCTGGTCTCTGCTCATCAGAAACTTCCTTCAGAATGGAGTTGAGTTTAGCCAGCTAAGTCTGTGCAAACTATCCATACGCATCCGAATAGAGGATGGGTCGAAAGTCACTTATGTAGATTAAAATACAGTACGGTAAACTATACAACTTTGCTCTGGGGAAGCAGCTTTATCCTACTGTTTGTGTCGAGAGGATTTATTTGGGGCCTTTTCCATGCACCTGGCCTGCTTCAAAGCGCGGGGAGTGCACTGCCAGGACGGCAACGCTGTCCCTTCTGGATCTGAACAACTGAGATTAGGCCTACAATAAAATGTTTGATTCGATAAACGTGGCAAATGTAAACCAATAGTGTTCCTTTCAAACAAACAGTCATGAGTCACAGCCAGGTCCCCATAGTCTAGGCTACTCACCTGAACTCGGGCGCGGAATTTATCTTCAACCCATAGAACCCTGCAGACAAGGTGAGTAGCCAGTGTGGTACGAAATTCCCATGCTCGCATTCCAGGTAAGGCGCAGACCACTTGATTTGACTTTTGTCGAGAATGTAGCCATTTTGAGTGGCTACAGGGTCTCGGCTCGACGCCCTTCTCTGCATGTACGTTTTCTTTCGGTCCCTGAACTCGTTAAACCACTCAGAATCCGGGCTCCTGCTCTTGAGATGGTGGTGAGCGGAGTTGGAAAGGTCCTGGAGGACCACTTCCCCTTCAGTTCTTGTCGCTTGAAGGAAAACGTGAGGATCCGGCGTCGGAGCATCAGTATGGAATGCAACCACTGCCCTGTGAATTTTGGGGTCCCCCTCGAGAATACTCCGAACCAGAGCGTGGTACCAGTGAATATCCCTCCGAAGGCTGTGCTCTCGCGACCTGTTAGCTTGTAAAATCATGTTCAGAAAGTTGGTCGCGTGCGCCATAGTGTCCAGCACGCTATGGAGAAAATAGTATGAGGCCACATTGGTTCCACCGCGGAGGCTACTCAACTCATACCTCCGAGAACAGTTGACTTGTTCAAGAGCCGATGAGTCTCCCGTGTGCAGGAAAGCTGTCACCACCCTAGGCAGGTCCTCTTCGATTTTGTGCGCCACCACGGTGCGCTCCGTTGCGGGTCCTGGGTAATAAGTATTTTGAGTGCTGTAAATAGTGGGGTCCTTCGATCGTATTTCAGCTTCTTTGTCGTTATCCGACCATTCCACATACCCATAATTAGATCCGAAAACGAATCCCATTTGCAAAAGCAGGTGAATAAGGAAAAAAGCCATACCGTGACTGCTTTTACCGACAAAGTGAAGAATCCGTTTGCTCTCCATTGAGCATAACCGAAACCAACCACTTGCGCGCAATGACTAAATTGATAGGCAAATGGACACCTACTAGGAGATTAATTAGTATCATCCCTATTCAATACCGTAAAGTGCCATTAAACGATACTATCAAAAGCTGTAGGCTACTTGCTCATATGCTCGTCGGTGATCGTGAGACGCTGGACTTTACTTGTTTCCTCAACCGCCGTTCACGCTCTTCAACCGAGCGTCAGGCAGATGTTTTTACAGTCAACCAATCCTCTTACTGCCAAGACAGGTTTAGTTATTGCAGCGGTGAGCTCCCGTGGTCGCTTTACATGGGCGAGTTAACACTCAAGCCGCCAATTTCAATCCTCCTAGAGCAGGCTGTAGAATTAGAGTGAAAACAGAGGGGAGGCTGGAGCAAATTGCTTTAAAAATCCTATCCCTCCCAATATGGTTTAGGGAACCACAAGTGTCTTAGGCTGCGTTTAGACAGGCAGCCCAATTCTGATATTTCTTACCACTAATTGTCTTTTGACCAATCAGATCAGCTCTGAAAAAGATCTGCTGTGAAAAGATCTGATGTGATTGGTCAAAAGACCAATTAGTGGAAAAATATCAGAATTGGGCTGCCTGTGTGAACGCAGCCGTAGACACGCGTGTGGCTGCTATTGCTGCCAATCGTCTTTGAGAGGTGGGATAATATGGGTGGAACGAGCTGCGGGGTGCTGAAAGTAGCGCGTGAGGAGGGGAAAGAACGGTGACGGATTTATGCATGACAGCTAAAGTGAAACGTGAAAGGTTTTAATTGGGCTTTTGTAGGTGATGGAATAGTGCTTATTCTTTTTGTATTTGCCATAATAACTGTCCAGTAGCCTAATCTCCCACAGTTTTAACATAGCCTATCTTTATTTAATCATGAGTACAATGGATTTCAAATGAGCGTTCCCCTATAGCTCAGTTGGTAGAGCATGGTGCTTGCGACGCCAGGGTTGTGGGTTCTATTCCCATGGGAGACTAGTATGAAAATCTGTAAATTGCTCTGGATAGCAGCGTCTGCTAAATGTGGTAGTGTCATGCTTGCTCTATAGCCTACATGCACAAGGTGTGCGTGCTCGCATTTTGGGTGCATGTGTTTCTATGTGTGCGCCTGCATATCTGTGTTTCTAAATACAGCTGTGCCCCGTTGTGTTGTGGGCTTTATCTAGAGCCAGTTCCAGGAGTGTTGCCTGCCGCCTGGGGTGACGGGCCGTTACCATGGTGACAGAGGTGACGACCGCAAAGGTCCCCATGCAAGCGGCATTCAAGTCATTGGAGCAGAACACGCCTCACAGGTTAAGTGCATCTGAGACTGGTCCCAGGTCAGCTCCACCGAGACAGATAGATATATAGAATGGACAACATAGTGTAATGCGTTAGACCCATAACAACATATTTACCACTAAAGATGCATTGGTGCTGCAGCTGCACTGAATACTGATAAAGGTAATTGGTTGTGATTAGCACAGAGCAAAGAAAAATCTTCAAAGGACTGAACATTATTTCAGATAACTGTAAAAAAAAAAAAAAGAAGCCATCCAATTTGGCAGGATGTTTGTTTCTATTCATTCCACTTCTATGCTGCTGACTGCAGTACAGACTAGAAGTCGGCATCCTCTTTTCTCCCTCAGTCTTTCCTCACCACCTCTAGTCCCGCACCTTTATCCAAATCCTCTTATAATCACAGATTACTGTAACCATATTGTACCCTAGTGATATCAGATCTACCCATTTCATTTCTATACTGACAGTATTTCCCGGGTGCATACAGGCCCTGGGACAGCAGATTCCTCGTGCCCCCTCCATTTAATCTTCCTCTCTTGTAAGCACTACAACCTCTTATGGCCTGATGAATATTTCATGGCCGTCGGGTAACATCATCTACATGCCTGCCAACTTGGTTCCTTCCTGATAGCAGCAGTAGCAGCACTACTAATAAAGCCAATGGGGGTGAATACTTTCGCAAGCCACTGTACTAGTAAAGCATTCACCTTCACTCTCTGTCTGCGTCTTTGGTCAAAAGAAGTGCACTATATAGGGAATATGGTGCCATTTGGGATGCTACCTCTATGTTCCCAAGGGATTCTTTAAAAGTCCTCCCCCCCCCAAACAACTTCACAACAGATCTCATCTGACTGACACCACAGGTAATTGCAGCAGCTACGTCTTCAGTATTTGGGGCGAGCTGCACATGCATTCAAACAAGGCCATGTTACATCAGCGTATTTAGCAGTGTGAGGAAATCCTATGCTCAATGGAGTGGGTGCTCCTGATTATAAATTGAGCAACTCTGAAGATTGGATCTTTACAAAATGTATGCAATTAATTTATGTTCTGTGTTCATAAATCATAATACATCCTTTTGCAATGCTGATGTCAAAGAATAATACAGACAAACCTCAGCCCTAAACCACTAGACTAAAGAGAAACCACCAGACTAAAGAGAAACCACCAGACTAAAGAGAAACCACCAGACTAAAGAGAAACCACCAGACTAAAGAGAAACCACCAGACTAAAGAGACACCACCAGACTAAAGAGAAACCACCAGAGAAAATAAAGAAAATTAGAATTAAAAACAGGTTCAGCCCCTGGTTCGACCGTGATCTGGCAGAGTTACTCCACCTCAATAATTATATTTGGCGAAAGGCTTGGCACATGCATACTCAGGCTGACTGGCTCTCATTCAGGCAAATTAAAAAGAAGTGCACTCAGGCTATCCGGAAGGCTAAAGTTAGTTACTTTAAGGAGCAGTTCTCTCTCTGTGGGTCTAACCCCAAGAAGTTCTGGAAAACGGTGAAAGACCTGGAGAATAAACCCTCCTCCTCACAGCTTCCCATGTCCTTTAATGTTGATGATGTGGTTGTTACTGACAAGGAGCACATGGCTGAGCTCTTTAATCACCACTTCATTAAGTCAGGATTCCTATTTGACTCAGCCACGGCTGTTGCTCGTTGTCTCTGATTGGGAGCCATACTTAGGTAGCTGTAAGGCATTCGTTTGGTGTGGTTTCTTGTTCCTTTTGATTTGTGTTTGTATCGAAGGACTTCACGTTTCGTTTGTTGTTTTGTTCGCTGTGGTGTACAATAAAATAAATATGTACGCAACTCACGCTGCGCCTTGGCCCGCTTCTTTTCAAGACGATCGTGACAGAAGAAACCACCACGACTGGGTCAAGCAGCGTGATGAGGAGAAAGGTTGGAATTACGAGAAGTGGAGAGAGAATTGGACGAGAACCATGGAGGCCTGGTCCACGGGGGAGAGACAAGCCCAGAAAATGTTTAGGGGGGGGCTCACGCCGTGGACGACGGGGCAGCAGGAGTACGGGATAGAGGGGTTCAGAGGGTTGGCAGAGGAGGCCGCCAGGTTACGGGAGTTACTGGACACCAGGGGGAAGGAGTATGTAGAGGCACGGCGAGAGGTACTGGGGTGTGTTGCCAGTCCGGTCCGGCCCGTTCCTGATCCCCGCTTAGGGCCAGTGGCGTGTGTTCCCAGTACGGTTCGGCCTGTTCCTGCCTCTCGACCGAGCCTGTGGTGCGCGTCGCCAGCCCGGTCCGGCCTGTTCCTGTCCTCGCGCCAAGCCTGTGGTGCGCGCCGCCAGCCCGGTTCGGCCTGTTCCTGCTCTCCGCACCAAGCCTATGGTGCGCTTCGTCAGCCCGGTCCGGCCTGTTCCTGCTCTTCGCACCAAGCAAGCGGTGTGCTTCATCGGCCCGGTTCGGCCCGTCCCTGCTCCCCGCACCAAGCCAATGGTGCGCGTCGTCAGCCCGGTCCGGCCTGTTCCTGCGCCCCGCACCAAGCAAGTCGGTGCGCTTCATCAGCCCGGTTCAGCCCGTCCTGCTCCCCGCACCAAGCCAATGGTGCGCTCTGGCCAACCGGTTCGCGCCCGTTCCTGCCCCCGCACCAAGTCAATGGTGTGCGGTCGTCAGCCCGGTCCGGCCTGTTCCTGCCCCTCGCACCAAGCAAGTGGTGCGCGCCATCGGCCCGGTTCCGGCCCGTCCCTGCTCCCCGCACCAAGCCAATGGTGCGCGTCGCCAGCTCGGTCCGGCCCGTCCCTGCTCCCCGCACCAAGCCTGTGGTGCGCGTCGTCAGTCCGGCATAGCCCGTGCCTGTTCCACTGGTGCCTGGTCCGGCACCGGTCAGCTGCTCCACTCGAGCTGGAGCTTCCGCTCCAGCAGTGTTCAGTTCGGTCCGGCCAGCAGGGCCAGACCGGATCAGGGGCGCTTTGGGGGGTGTAGAGAGGAGTGGGGAGTCAAGGCCGGAGCCGGATCCACGCCGAGGCGGAGTGCCCACCCGGTCCCTCCCTGTTTTGTTTGGTTGGCGCGGCCGGAGTCCGCGCCTTTGGGGGGGGGGTACTGTCACGCCCTGGCTCTGGGGACTCTCGTATGTTGAGCCAGGGTGTGTTCATTCTATGTGTTTATTTCTATGTTGGTATTCTGTTGTGTTGATTTCTATGTTTTGCCTGAGTGACTCCCAATCAGAGGCAACGAGTGTCAGCTGTTGGCTGGTTGTCTCTGATTGGGAGCCATATTTAAACTGTATGTTTTTCCCTTTGGGTTTGTGGGTTTTTGTTCCGTGTCGGTCATTGTTACCGTGGACTTCACGAGTCGTTTATTGTTTTGTTGTTTCGTGTGTGCACTTTAATTAAATAAAGTAACATGTTCGTTCAACACGCTGCGCATTGGTCTCTCCCTGACGATCGAGACAGAAAAACCCACCATGCAACGACCAAGCAGCGTGTCCAGGGGCAGCTCTTGGGCTGGACATGGGAGGAAGCGCCGGGAGAAGAGACGGTGGAGGCGCACCGTAGAGAGGAGCAATGGCGTGATCAGGGTCGCCGTCGGGCGGTCGAGAGGCAACCAGAAAATTTTTAGGGGGCACACGGCATGGACGACGGGGCTGACGGAGGCAAAAGAGGGGCGGATTCTGAGGCCACCAGGTTACGGATACACCGCCTGTACGTCCTGTGCAGATGCCTCACACAGAGTGTGTGAGGGTAGGCATTCAGCCAGGACGGGTTGTGGCCGCTCTTCACTCCAGGGCTCCTATCCGTCTCCACAGCCCGGTTCGGCCTGTTCCTGCTCCACGCACCAAGCCTACGGTGGTGCGTCGCCAGCCCAGTCCGGCCAGTCCCTGCTCCACGCACCAAGCCTACGGTGTGCGCGCGCCAGCCCGGTCCGGCCTGTCCCTGCGCCACGCACCAAGCCTACGGTGTGCGTCGCCAGCCCAGTCCGGCCAGTCCTGCTCCACGCACCAAGCCTACGGTGTGCGTCGACAGCCCAGCCCGGCCTGTGCCTGCTCCACGCACCAAGCCTACGGTGTGCGTCGCCAGCCCGGTCCGGCCTGTCCCTGCTCCACGCACCAAGCCTACGGTGTGCGCGCCAGCCCGGTCTGGCCTGTCCCTGCTCCACGCACCAAGCCTACGGTGTGCGTCACCAGCCCAGTTCGGCCTGTCCCTGCTCCCACGCACCAAGTCTATGGTGCGCGTCGCCAGCCCGGTCCGGCCTGTTCCTGCCATCGCACCAAGTATACGGTGCGCGTCGCCAGCCCGGCCCGGCCTGTTCCTGCCACTCGCACCAAGTCTACGGTGCGTGCCGCCAGCCCGGCCCGGCCTGTTCTGCCACTCGCACCAAGTATACGGTGCGCGTCGCCAGCCCGGCCCGGCCTGTTCCTGCCACTCGCACCAAGTATACGGTGCGCGTCGCCAGCCCGGCCTGTTCCTGCCACTCGCACCAAGTATACGGTGCGCGTCGCCAGCCCGGCCCGGCCTGTTCCTGCCACTCGCACCAAGTCTACGGTGCGCGTCGCCAGCCCGGCCCGGCCTGTTCCTGCCACTCGCACCAAGCCAGGGGTGCGAGTCGTCAGCCTGGTAAGGCCCGTCCCTCCTCCACGCACCAAGCCAGGGGTGCGCGTCGTCAGCCTGGTAAGGCCCGTTCCTCCTCCACGCACCAAGCCAGGGGTGCGCGTCGTCAGTCCAGCACAACCCGTGCCTGGGTCACCGGTGCCTGGTAAGGTACCGGTCAACTGCTCCACTATGGAGTTGAAGCTAACCGCTCCTGCTAAGTCCAGTTCGGCTCCAGCCCGGGCGGGGCCAGACTGGACCAGGGGCGCTATGGGGGGTGTATTGGAGGGTGGTGGTCAAGGCCGGAGCCAGAACCGCCGCCGAGGAGGTATGCCCGCCCAGCCCTCCCCTGTTTTGTTTAGTTGAGGCGCGGTCGCAGTCCGCGCCTTTAGGGGGTACTGTCACACCCTGGCTCTGGGACTCATTATGTTGAGCCAGGGTGTGTTCATTCTATGTGTGTATTTCTATGTTGGTATTCTGTTGTGTTGATTTCTATGTTTTGCCTGAGTGACTCCCAATCAGAGGCAACGAGTGTCATCTGTTGGCTGGTTGTCTCTGATTGGGAGCCATATTTAAACTGTATGTTTTTCCCTTTGGGTTTGTGGGTTTTTGTTCCGTGTCGGTCATTGTTACCGTGGACTTCACGAGTCGTTTATTGTTTTGTTGTTTCGTGTGTGCACTTTAATTAAATAAAGTAACATGTTCGTTCAACACGCTGCGCATTGGTCTCTCCCTGACGATCGAGACAAAAGCTAATTTCATGCGATTCTACAAAGCAAAATGTATAGAATTGCAGGAAATTTGCTTTAAAACTGAGGCAAAATGTATAAAATAAATAAAAAGCTGAGATAAAATGTTTTAAAGCAAATGTCCTGCAATTCTAAACATTTTGCCATGACTAATGCTATGTTCTTATGCTCAATCTTAATAACAAAATCAATACTGCTAAATTCATTGTTTTGGGAATTTTCTAATCTCCAAATCTAGTTTATATTTTAGTGATTGTTATTTATTTATTTTACCCTTATTTTACCAAGTAAGTTGACTGAGAACACATTCTTTATTTTTACTATTTTCTACATTGTAGAATAATAGTGAAGACATCAAATCTATGAAATAACACATATGGAATCATACATTAACCAAAAAAGTGTTAAACAAATCAAAATATATTTGAGATTTGAGATTCTTCAACGTAGCCACCCTTTGCCTTGAGGACAGCTTTGCACACTCTTGGCATTCTCTCACCCGGCTTCACCTGGTATGATTTTCCAACAGTCTTGAAGGAGTTCCCACATATGCTGAGCACTTGTTGGCTGCTTTTCCTTCACTCTACGGTCCAACTCATCCCAAACCATCTCAATTGGGTTGAGGTCGGGTGATTGTGGAGGCCAGGTCATCTGATGCAGCACGCCATCACTCTCCTTCTTGGTCAAATATATATAATATCATTTTTTTACCCTGTTTGAACATATGTGGACCGAAAAAAACGCTTAGGCGGCCCGCCCAAGTATTACAATTGCAGAAAAATCCATGATATTTATCATGTAGTATAGTAAAGAACTAGTCCGTACTGTAAATGATGTTGCTGATATAATTTACGATGTTTGGCCACAATGTGCTTACATACTTTGTCCTATTGTTACAGTAAGACATTCAGAGACCGCTATCATCATACCGCTATTCCAGAGGGGTATACTATGAAGCGGGATAGAAGAGTTAGCGAGCTAACTTCGGTCAACTCTGAGTTTAACTCGAGTTAACTGTTGACACAACAGTGGCTCACCTTTTAGCCAGGTACATTTCTATGGCAACGACTTCTTTAGCTCTAACCTGCTCCGGGGATGTCTAACTAGATATAATAAGCTCTGTATAAGCTCTGCTTTGTGACCAATCAGATGCAATCTCAAACATGGCATGTCCTTTTTTGGATAACCCTGTTGATATCGGCACTTGCATTGTTAGAGGAGCTTTGCATTCTGTAAGAGTTTTTCGAGATATAAATAATCCTGACGTTTTCTGATAATTTTCATGTTTTGCCTTGCTTTGTTTTTCTTCGCAAGTGGAAACTTCCATCAGAGATGCAGAAAACCTTAGCAAGAACACCATCTGTCACACTATCCCCAAGGTGTACCTTGCTTTAAAGGAACTGCTGAATGTGTTCATCGTATTCCCTGGCCACTTGCCTTTCCAAACCATCAGAGGCGTTTTATGGCATTGCAGGTAAACTTACCCCAACCTAAGCAAATCAACAATGGTATCCTTTGTCAAATGTGTATAGCCTTAATGTACATTATGTTGTAGAATTTCCCAGAGTCATTGGTGGAATAGACTGTACCCACAGTCTCACTACCTCCCCCTGCTGGACTCCACGAGGCTCCTCTTTCACAGCGTCGATGTTCAGGTACAGAATGTAGTCATCACTACACTTATACAGTATCTTATTAGGCCTACAATAATAATGCAGAACTGTAGCCTATTTCATGAGCTAAATGCCCACTTTACATCTGTTTCTCCCCCATCACTATACTTTTCACATGATCTGTGACCGTCAGGGCCCTGTCTCTGACGTTGAGGCGAAGTGGCCTGTTTCGGTGCATGACTCACGCATCTTCTCTCTACCAAAGAGTCTTCTCTGTACCAAAGAGTCTTCTCTCTACCAAAGAGTCTTCTCTCTACCACTAGTCTTCTCTCTACCGAAGAGTCTTCTCTCTACCAAAGAGTCTTCTCTCTACCAAAGAGTCTTCTCTCTACCAAAGAGTCTTCTCTCTACCAAAGTTTGGAGCAAGGTGATGACAAGATTTATCTAAATGTAACATTATTTATCTAAATGTAACATTATGTATCTAAATGTAACATTGTTTACCTAAATGTAACATTATTTATCTAAATGTAACATTATTTATCTAAATGTAACATTATTTACCTAAATGTAACATTATTAATCTAAATGTAACATTATTAATCTAAATGTAACATTATTAATCTAAATGTAACATTATTTACCTAAATGTAACATTATTTATCTAAATGTAACATTATTTACCTAAATGTTACATTATTTACCTAAATGTAACATTATTCATCTAAATGTAACATTATTTACCTAAATGTAACATCATTTATCGCTGGTCAGCAACTGTTGATGAACTGTATCATTTTGTGGGCCGATACACGCACACACACACACACACACACACACACACACACACACACACACACACACACACACACACACACACCGAAGCCCCAGGGTCCCAAATGTTCCAGGAACACCTTTCTTAATGAATCCCTTTCATATCACTGTCAATCAAATGACTCAAGAAATATGTAATTTTGTGAGGAGCGGAAAAATACAGGTCAGTTAAAAATAGCGGCCAGTCTTGGATGTGTGATGGGAGTGTTGAGAGGTGCTGTAGTGACGTGAGCAGTGTGGCTCGACTGAAGTGTGAGCAGGCAGGTATAAAATCACAGCTTGTTGAAGGAGAAAAGGCCTCCTGAGAACTTGGAAGTGCTAGCACAACATCACAACCCACCCCATTCCACAGCTGTGACAGATTACCTACACACACACACACACACACACACACACACACACACACACACACACACACACACACACACACACACACACACACACACACACACACAACACACACGTTTGTTTTACTATCCTTGTGTAAGGATAGTAAATTGTGAATCTATCAAAATCAAATAAGTATTTCTGATCATCGTAACGGTTGCAGAATTCCTAGAACTTTCAATCAATTCCCTGGCTTTCCTGAAATCCCGGTTGGAGGTTCCTCGGGATCAGGAAGGAAAAGCAGGAAATCCGGATGCATCCAACCAGGATTTCTGAAAAACCAGGACATGTGTTTAAAGTTCCCGGACTTTTGCAACCCTAGTCATCTTAATGATGTTTTGTTTAGCATTATAAGTTAACCCCACAGTGTTTGCGAGCATCATGAATATATGCTTCTAGTTACAATATACTATACTATGGAGAACACTGCCATGGTTTTTAAAATGTTATTATTTTGAAGGAAGCTAAGATCCTTTGATGTCTGCCCAAAAATGGTCCATATGTTTCATAACAGTGTTTTGGCTAGTGTCCTGTTCTACAGTGTGATCTGCTGGGGGGTAACGTCACAAGGGATGATGCTAACAGGTTGAACAAAATCCTAAAGAAAGCTGGTTCTACCGTCAGCACCCACCAGGACAATCTAGAGCCCATTCTGGATAAGCAGATCCTCAAGAAGCTCAAGAGCATAGAGGCCAACACTAGCCACCCCCTCCACCCTCCACGGGATCTGCTTGGAGCAATGCAGTGCAATGGCAGACAGATTTATTTTTAGCTAGGAGCAAAACAGAACGTTTCCGCAGATCCTTTTTACCTTGTGCTATGACGCCTTTTAACACAAACACTTCCTTTTTAAGAATATCCATTGATGATGTCTTGTTTGTGTATTTATTGGTGTTGTACAGTATGTATTAGCTGGTGCAATTACATTTTCCCTTTGGGGGATTATTAAAGTACTATCTTATCTATAATGACCCTATAATCTATAATGACCGTATAGCAGTGGTGTAAAGTTCTTAAGTAAAAATACTTTAAAGTACTACTTAAGTAGTTTTTTGGGGGGTATCTGTACTTTACTTTACTATTTATATTTTTGACTACTTTTACTTTTACTTCACTACATTCCTAAAGAAAATGATGTACTTTTTACTCCATACAATTTCCCTGACACCCAAAAGTACTCGTTACATTTTGAATGCTTAGCAGGACAGGAAAATGGTCTAATTCACACACTTATTCACACACAGTCATGTTTGGCATGACAAGGAGTGGCAAGAAATCGAATGTTACCACAAACATACTGGTATACCCAGGCTACCTGTTCCCCACAGTGGGGCTCGGTGGGATCGGAGTGTTCTCGCTCTCTCAATGGCTGACTGCAGGCCTGGCGCAAGGGCCTGTAAATACAAATATGAATGAGGGTCTGTAAATATTGTAAATATTTTAATTAGTGTTATAAAGTGTTGATTGTATTGATGAATAGCATTGTCTTAATATTCTAATGTGTGGGCTCGATTAATTCTAAAATAATTATCTTCAGAGAATATTGATTGTAGATATTCCTTATTCTCTACTGACACTGAAATTGGTAACTTGTGAATATTAAAATACATAACTCAATTCATAATTTAGTAATTTCTTATATCATCATATCCTTATACCCATGTATCCTTACAAATATGACAATTAACATAATTGCCACATCTTATTTATTCAGGACAATCCCCTACAGGTGTCTGTTTGTATTTACATTCACATTTCAGTCATTTAGCAGACACTCTTATCCAGAGCGACTTACAGTTAGTGAATACATATATATTTTTATTTATTTTTTTATACTTGCCCCCCGTGGGAATCAAACCCACAACCCTGGCATTGCAAACGCCATGCTCTATCAACTGAGCTACACCCCTGCCGGCCATTCCCTCCCCTACCCTGGACGACGCTGGGCCAATTGTGCGCCGCCCATGAGTCTCCCGGTCGCGGCCGGCTGCGACAGAGCCTGGATTCAAACCAGGATCTCTAGTGGCACAGTTAGCACTGCGATGCAGTGCCTTAGACCACTGCGCCACTCAGGAGGTTTTAGCTGTTAGGCAATATGATACCACAACATCACAGAGCTTATACCTAAACACACAACATGTATTCTCAATACTAAACATTGACATGTCTCTCATGACAATCAAATGCCTGGCTTGTGTGTTTGTCCTACTGCCAGGCTTGGCTGACGGGAAGAGGAAATGGTGCATCTCCTCTGGTCAATAATATTGTCCTCACATTGAGAGACTCCACAGCCTGTTGGAGTTCCTTCTCTCTCTCCTGGATTCTCTGCTGGACTTCCTGCTGACTCATCCCCAGCTGACTCTATGGAGAACAAAGTCTTTATTGAAGAACGGTCTTATTCTTTCAGTATTCTTGTCAGGATGAAATTATGTTATTACCTCATTCATACTAATGCCCACCATCTTAGTCCCACTACATATTTAGTCCAACTTAAAAAATTATATAATGATCTACATTGTAAAGGTGAATGATTATCTCTAACCACTTTCACTTTTTATCTTACAAGCACAGCAGGAGGTAAATAAGTAGCCTTGGCTTGTGCGAGCCGGAACGACTCATAGGAGCAGGAGCCTATCTCTTGTTTCTGTAGTGTGAGGCAGCTTGATGTACAAGTACACCCTCTAGACAGGACGCTAGTCTATCTCATGTTTATGTAGTGAGACAGCTTGATGTACAAGTACACCCCCTGGACAGGACGTTAGTATATCTCCTGTTTCTGTAGTGAGGTAGCTTGATATACAAGTACACCCCCTGGACAGGACGTTAGTATATCTCCTGTTTCTGTAGTGAGGTAGCTTGATGTACAAGTACACCCTCTAGACAGGACGCTAGTCTATCTCCTGTTTCTGTAGTGTGGTAGCTTGATGTACAAAGACACCCCATGGACAGGACGTTAGTATATCTCCTGTTTCTGTAGTGAGGTAGCTTGATGTACAAGTACACCCCCTGGACAGGACCTTAGTATATATCCTGTTCCTGTAGTGTGGTAGCTTGATGTACAAGGACACCCCATGGACAGGACGTTAGTATATCTCCTGTTTCTGTAGTGTGGTAGCTTGATATACAAGTACACCCCCTGGACAGGACCTTAGTATATATCCTGTTCCTGTAGTGTGGTAGCTTGATGTACAAGTACACCCTCTAGACAGGACGCTAGTCTATCTCCTGTTTCTGTAGTGTGGTAGCTTGATGTACAAGTACACCCCCTGGACAGGACCGTAGTATATCTCCTGTTCCTGTAGTGTGGTAGCTTGATGTACAAGGACACCCCATGAACAGGACGTTAGTATATCTCCTGTTTCTGTAGTGTGGTAGCTTGATGTACAAGTACACCCCCTGGACAGGACGTTAGTATATCTCCTGTTTCTGTAGTGAGGTAGCTTGATGTACAAGTACACCCTCTAGACAGGACGCTAGTCTATCTCCTGTTTCTGTAGTGTGGTAGCTTGATGTACAAGGACACCCCATGGACAGGACGTTAGTATATCTCCTGTTTCTGTAGTGTGGTAGCTTGATGTACAAGGACACCCCCTGGACAGGACCTTAGTATATCTCCTGTTCCTGTAGTGTGGTAGCTTGATGTACAAGGACACCCCATGGACAGGACCTTAGTATATCTCCTGTTTCTGTAGTGTGGTAGCTTGATGTACAAGTACACCCCCATGGACAGGACGTTAGTATATCTCCTGTTTCTGTAGTGTGGTAGCTTGATATACAAGTACACCCCCTGGACAGGACGTTAGTATATCTCCTGTTCCTGTAGTGAGGTAGCTTGATGTACAAGTACACCCTCTAGACAGGACTCTAGTCTATCTCCTGTTTCTGTAGTGTGAAGCAGTGTGATGTACAGTACACCCTCTAGACAGGACGCTAGTCTATCTCTTGTTTCTGTAGTGTGAGGCAGCCGTCCTCCCTTCAGCAGCCTCCACTGATGTTCCATAAGCAAAATCCGGGGGTGTATTCACTAGGAACCAAGTTGTGCGACAAATTGAGCGACTAATGAATACGCCCCAGGTGATTATCAGGCCCATGAGGCCGGAACACTAGCAATAACAACCATGAACAAACACACACACACACACACACACATACTTGACCAATCAAAACAATAGAAGTGTATGTTTTGGATAACTATAGTACATGTTGAAACTTTTCCATATTTTCGATCATGTTTGCCTTCACAATTAATGAACAGTGTTCATTTTACACAGTTTACAGGAGAGTACTCTTATTTTGAAGGATAAAAAAAAAACGACCCGGAAGTGCTTCGTTACTGTTGTAATGGTCATAGCACCAAAGATTGCACTGTCAACGTCAAACAAACGCCC
Source organism: Coregonus clupeaformis (assembly GCF_020615455.1). Taxonomy (NCBI): domain Eukaryota; kingdom Metazoa; phylum Chordata; class Actinopteri; order Salmoniformes; family Salmonidae; genus Coregonus; species Coregonus clupeaformis. The sequence continues at coordinate 4,532,264 of NC_059205.1, read as the reverse complement.
CAAAAAACTGATTAAAAGACAGCTTTAAAAAACTAAAGAAATATGGACGACGACGTGTTGACAACTTTGAAAATATTGATAATTGGTGAGAGTGGTGTCGGAAAGTCAAGGTAAGATAGTCTTTGTTTTGAAGTTTTGCTCATTGCAGGAGGGCTGTTTTGCCTACAATCTTGAGCTAGCTACAGTAGGTAACTTAGGTAGCTAACGTTAGTTGGATAACAAGCTGCATCCCTTTGTCCTTTGAATTCGGAATAAAAATCCGTTTCCTACACTTTTGCTTTTTATCATCTTACTTAATGATTATTTAAATATTTGCTGGTAAGTTGCTAGCTACGTGTTAAAGTTATTTTTTCTTTGTTGTCTAGCAGAACCAGTATGCAAAGGAAACGATTAATAGCTTTCTGGGCACAGAGGAGATCTCGTCACATTCATCTGTCTCGTTTGCCCAGAGACTGGTTCAGCTATTAGCTAGCCAGCTAGCTAGCTGAAATAAGTGCTTTCTGGAACTGGTGCTGTGTGGCAAGCCCACCCCACCCCAGCCCTTGCTTGCTAGTTAGCTAACTAAATAGTTTTCCTAGGTTGTGGGCTAGCTAGGCTATATTTGGCGTGTCAGTGTTACAATGCCTGCTCTCTGACATGGTATTGCCCTTCTGTCCCCAAACAGTCTTCTCCTGAGATTCACAGACGATACTTTTGACCCAGAACTAGCAGCAACCATAGGTAAGTCTAAAGGAGCTCCATCATCAAAGGAGTGTGCCCCAGTGCACTGTAAATGGGGAGGGGAAAACACACAATTCCCACTCTAACAGCCCTTTTGACACAGTTGCTAGGCCTATGAGACATTGGAATATTGTTGTCACACATTAGGCTATTCATATTTATGGGTCACCACTTGAAAGCCATTGGTTCCTCTGAGTCTGCTCCTTCCATTCTCTTTTTGATACAGGTGTGGATTTCAAAGTCAAAACAATTGCAGTGGATGGGAACAGAGCCAAGCTTGCTATTTGGGTAAGTGTATGAAAATAATGTATTTTGTATTATCATTCAAATCTAATCTCTATCACTGTAAGTGGATTGATTATCTTAGGTGTGGCCAATGTACTCTGTGATCTGTGAAGTGAACATCAGGAAATTCACTTACTTAAAGGGACAATCTGTAGTTCAAACAAAAACAAAGCGGAAACCCGCCACTGTTTTGGTAAATAACTGAGGGATGGGGCTGAAGTGAACCAGTATCTGTGCGTTATAGATCTCTCTAACTCTCATTCACCAGCTCTGCAAGCATTATGATGTCAAAATACGTTTGTTTATCACCAAATATGGAGTTTCGTTGAGCAACTATCATCATTTACTCCTGTTACGGCTGGTATGTAATTTTAACAAAGGTCAAAATAAAAATGTACAAGCAACTGAAGAAATGCCTGTTGTAGACTTCCAACCTGTGTGTGGCAGGAATGAGTGATTGCTGGAGGTGCCAAATAGGATATTTTTTTTCTTCGGTTGCTTGTACATTTTTTTATTTAGACCTTTTGTTGGAAGTACATACCAGCCGTAACAGGAGTAAATGAAGATAGTTTCTCAATGAAACTCCATATTTGGTGATAAACTAGCATATTTTGACATTGTAACGCTTGCAGAGCTGGTGAATGGGAGTTTGAATCAGAGCTTTCTGGGTGTTAGAGAGATCATGTACAGTGCCTTCAGAAAGTATTCACACCCCTTGACTTTTCCCACATTTTGTTGTGTTACAGCCTGAATTTAAAATGGATTCAATTAAAATTGTGTCACTTGCCAACACACAATACCCCATAATGTCAAAGTGTCTTTGTTATGGCAAGCCTAAATAAGCTCAGGAGTAAAGATTTGCTTAACAAGTCACAAGTTGCATGGATCACTCTGTGTGCAATAATAGTGTTTAAAATGATTTTTGAATGACTACCTCATCTCTGTACACCACACATACAATTATCTGTAAGGTCCCTCATTCGAGCAGTGAATTTCAAACAGATTCAACCACAAAGACCAGGGATGTTTTCCAATGCCTCGCAAAGAAGGGTACCTATTGGAAGTGATGCAGACAATTACATTGATGGAAGTTACAATCTATCTGCAATATTAAAGCTGATCTACCCCCTAACAAAATTATAAAAATAAATAAATAAAAAGGCCACCTATTGGTAGATGGGTAAAAAATAATAACAGCAGACATTGAATATCCCTTTGAGCATGGTGAAGTTATTAATTACACTTTGGATGTTGTATCAATACACCCAGTCACTTCAAAGATACAGGAGTCCTTCCTAACTCAGTTGCCGGAGAGGAAAGAAACAGCTCAGCGTTTTCACCATGAGGCCAATGGTCATTATAAAACCGTTACAGAGTTTAATGGCTGTGATAGGAGAAAACTGAGGATGGATCAACAACATTGTAGTTATTCCACAATACTTACCTAATTGACAGTGTGAAAAGAAGGAAGCCTGTACAGAATACAAATATTCCAAAACATGCATCCTGTTTGCAACAAGGCACTAAAGTAATACTGCAAAAAAATGTGGCAAAGAAATTAACTTTATATCCTGAATACAAAGTGTTATGTTTGGGGCAAATCCAACACATCACATCACTGAGTACCACTCTTCATATTTTCAAGAATGGTGGTTGCTGCATCATGTTATGGGTATGCTTGTCATCGGCAAGGACTAGGGAGTTTTTTTTAGGATAAAAAGAAACGAAATGGAGCTAAGCACAGGCAAAATCCTAGAGGAAAACCTGGTTCAGTCTGCTTTCCAACAGACACTGGGAGACAAATTCACCTTTCAGCAGGACAATAACATAAAACCCAAGGCCAAATATACACTGGAGTTGCTTACCAAGATGACATCGAATGTTCGTGAGTGGCCTAGTTACAGTTTTGACTTAAATCAGCTTGAAAATCTATGGCAAGACTTGAAAATGGCTGTCTAGCAATGATCAACAACCAACTTGACAAAGCAAAGAAGTATAATGTTTAAAATAAAAATGTGCATATATTGTACAATCCAGTTGTGCAAAGCTCTTCGAGACTGGCCCAGAAAAACTCAGCTGTAATTGCTGCCAAAGGTGATTCTAACATGTATTGACTCAAGGGGTTGAATACTTATTTCATCAAGATACTGTATGTGTAGATCATTGACAAAAAATGACAAATCCATTTTAATCCCACCTTGTAACACAACAAAATGTGGAAAAAGTCAAGGGGTGTGACTCCTTTCTGAAGCACTGTAGAACAGCTTCTACAAGGATAGAGTTGCACGCACCATTGGGTTGCACCATGAGATGGCGCTATTGTGTAACGTGTCGCATGGAGAAGAAATGTCAGCGGAAGGTTGGCCTCCCAAAGTGAAATCCACGACCCTAGTAGGACCTGGGAAGATTGACTTGTTTTAGTCTTTACTGAATGTGAAGCTCTTCACAGTCTCATCAGAATTTGATCATTGTGACTCATCAAAAAATACAATTTCGTGAACTAATTGAAATGGTAATGTTATAGCTCCTATCCACAATGCTGCTTGTTGGTACTTTCTACAAAGTTTAATTCCTCTTGACGCTGACATGGCATGGGGTAACAGTTTCTGTGTTCAATGCTGAAGGTCGGCACACTGATTTTTCTCTCACTGATGCCGGTTGTTGTTGACTTTCTGTCAGGACACGGCAGGACAGGAGAGGTTCCGGACCCTGACGCCCAGCTACTATCGTGGTGCACAGGGAGTCATACTAGGTGAGGTGGTGTTTTGTCTCATGGCCAACAGTGGTGTACATATTACCACCTCTGGAGCCGTATGTACCAAGCCTGCTGATCTAGGATCAGGTTCCTGCCTGTCCTTACAATCTTATTCATGATGATGTAAAAATGGCAAAGGACTCATACTCTGAGAAGCCCCCTGGTCTCCCAAAATGAGGTGCCTATTTGAAATACTCCACCACATTCTCAAATCTGAACCTCTCTAGTACTGTGGACCTCCACACTATGATTTGAGTACCCCCCGCTTGTATAACACATCTTAATTGTAGCTATGGATGAAGGTACAGACACTGTTAATCTCCTCTCTTTTGCTGTTAGTGTACGATGTCACTAAACGGGACACGTTCACGAGGCTGGAGAACTGGCTGAACGAACTGGAGACGTACTGCACACGGAATGACCTCGTCAAAATGCTGGTCGGGAACAAGATTGATAAGGAGGTGGGTGTACCAGTGCATCGTGGGTCAATACCTGTCTGGCATGAATCTGTCTTTCAGGTGTGCTTCTCTTACATTGTCACCTTAGCTGCCGTCTTTGTCTCTCATTGTCGGATGGAGCGAATAAAGTCGTATCACTTAGCAATGTTTTGTGTTGCTGGTATCATACCTGATGGTGTACCACATTCCAGATGCTAGGACTATAGATGGTTCTATTGTTGTCATGAGTTGTCAAACAGGCTAACACCTGTTATGTGAACCCATTGTTGAATTTGACAGTTCAGTTTTTGTTTCAGGAAAACCGTGAAGTTGACAGAAACGAAGGCCTTAAGTTCGCAAGGAAACACTCCATGCTTTTTATTGGTAAGTTCTACATCTTTGTAAAATAGCTGGGCGTCTATGAGTAAAGGAACCCGGATACTGAAGTGAAAAACAAAGCGATGCAGGGACTCAGAAATATGTTAATAGGGTCTACTACATAAAGACATCTACATCTTTTACCGTTTCGTGATTAAATACCAGTTGGAGACTAACTTTACAACAATGTGCAGACTCTTTTTTAATTCGAGCACAGATGTCGTCCTGTAACTCTCCTTTGACATTCCTAATCTCCACTGTCAGCGCCACGCTGAAGGATGCAGCCCTTCCAGGAGAATTGCATTACGATCGCAAATCTGCAGTCAATCATCTATCAAACCCATTTCTACATATGTTTCTATTTCCCAGCTCCATCTGCCTCCTGAAATTAGGTTATAGCATTTCTGAAGACTTTCCATTTTAGAATGACTAAATTAAGGGTTTTGAAAAAGGGCAATGTTTTTGTTTTTATGTGCCGTGTAGGCTACACAGTGCCCAATATATACTTTTTCTAAATGCAAACATTTATATTTTATGAACTCTGAATGTGTATGGCTTACGTTGGCCTGCAGTTTTGTCTACACAAGTCAATCTAAATTACCCAAATCGAGATCATCATACGTCAGAAAATCAACAGATTAAAGATATCTCCTTAGAAAATGACCTTAATGCATGGAGTGGGTGAATCAGACATCAATCTGGGGGGGAAATCCATCCCAGTCCGATGTGGTAATGGCACTTGTCATGCACAGATTTTGTTGCGTTAAAATCTGTGACGTGATTTCATCAATATTTCTCAGCTACTGGGATTTAAACATAAATAGTGCTGAACGTATGTTTACCCACAGTCATTTCTGCTCCTATTTATTCCAAACCTAAAATAGTGTTTAGTGAATTTGCGTTGTTGCATCCCCATACGTTGATACCACACTAATGTGCCCTTCCACCCTGGCAGAGGCCAGTGCTAAAACCAGGGATGGTGTCCAGTGTGCCTTCGAGGAGCTGGTGGAGAAGATTCTCCAGACCCCAGGGCTTTGGGAAAGCGACACCCAGCCCCGGGGCGTCCAACTGGGGGACAAGGAGCAGCGCGGGGCGGGGAGCTGTGGAGGATACTGCTCCGTACTGTAAACTGGAACCAACCCAAACGGCATACTGGAAACCAGAAACTGAGAAGAATATTAAGAGTCCGTTAATACCGTGTGGGTTCTGAGACACGACAAGGTATCATCTGTACCTTCTGAGGTCTTGGTCCAAAAGGGACTTTGCAGTTTGCACACTTCCTGTACCGCCAGTCAGTTGTCACAGTGCATTACGTCGTGTTGAAAACATGGTCGATATTCATCATGTATAAAATATCACGCTAAATGAGGTTCATTGTTTTATCTATCAAGTTTGTTGTTAACCACACCAAGTCACATATACGTCTTGTCAAACACATCATGGTGAAATGGTGATTTTCCTCTCTACAATATAATATTGTATACATTCGGCTACACGTTTATGCAATACAGTATGAATATGATCACTACATCATGTCAAATAACTACCAAGTTATACCGCAAATACCTTTTTGCTATTTATGTCAAGTCCTCTGCTTGATGAGTAGATCTGCATGCCTTAACCATGGTTACCATAGGACCAATAGATGAAGGGAGTGAGGGTTCAGAACTTTCACACGCCTTCATTTAGTCTTAGCTAGTGTTTATAGGCCTATAGCCCCCCCCCGTAAGCAGTTCATAACAGCTGACATAGGCGTTCATCACCACACATTGTGCTCCTAAAGAAAATATGTCACGTAATATATTTTATTAAACTTCCATTTAACATGGAAGGCATGTGTACGCTTCGCAGTTGGTTTTACCAATGTATCCCACTGGTTGACAACAATTATCATTTTTATCCCCTTCCATTTTATTTACTTGGTAATTTCTCTATTCCAAGCTGCTAAATATTTATAGGATAATTTTTTTCCACTTTTTAGTTCCTGATGTGGGAAGCTAATTTTAAACGCTGTTGAATATTGCCGATTTTTAATACGGGGTTGCGCGCTACATGCAATGTAATACGTCTTGGCAAGCGCTGTCCATGTAGCTGCAGTGTTCGTATAGCCTAGTGATGTGCATGTTCATAGCTGTCACTGGCTCAAATGTTGAAGGGGGAAAAAAAAGTTACATCGTGTTTATTATTAAAGCTGTTGCGATTTATAAAGGCTTTTTCTTTAATTCACCAAAGCTTGGTTTCATTCTGACCTAGCTGGTCCTTCAATCAAGCCTTCTTATTAAATAATGGTCATCAGTTCAAGCACGCTTAGGAATGTTCATTGGATCCTGTGGTCTGGAAAAGTGATGAATTACGTGGATCAGTCCAACAGGTTTCTCTCCTCCAGCCTGTTCGACAGAGATGTTTATGTATTCCCTTGTCTCCTGCCTAGTTAAATGGTCCACTCCATCAGTTATTACACACCCGAGTCATGTCACACCACATACGTACATGCACAAACTCGTTGTCAAGACAGATTTGAGTCTTGGGGCATTATATATGTAGCAAGATATACAGTATGTTGGTTGCATGTTTGCTATTTGTTTCCCAAATTTTTTTGGTTTTGAATTTGAAATAATTATCCTCTTATTTGTTGTATTTTCAATTTTTGTCTGACCTTTTTTAAGTAGGCGTGTTTGCTATCCAAGAATCCCCTTATGAATATCTATGCCTTAACATTCAAATGACACTTGTAAGTGGTGTTGTGCTCAGTCATAACATGGATATTTGTATTATTTCAAACTGAAATAAAAGACAATCTGAAGAAGAGGAATGTTCTGGATTTGAGTTTGTTGTTCGAGTAGCCTTGAGAGCACTATTTATTTACTGCAGTAGGCTATTCTTTTTTGAGCTGAATGTTTGTTGTGTGGGAATATGCATACCGGTATTCTTTAACTATTTGTTTTGTTATGGCAGTCATATCTTTAATACAGTCCAAATGTCCTTCTTTGTTGAACTGTCTTGAATGTCAATGTTAGCTATACCTAACCAAACTCTTATCTACAGTATCTATACTGAGTGTACAGAAAATTAAGAACACCTTCCTAATATTGAGTTGCAACCCCCCCCCACCCCTTTTGCCCTAAGAACAGCCTCAATTCATCAGGGCATGTCAAAAGCGTTCAACAGGGATGCTGGCCCATGTTGACTCCAATGCTTTCCACAGTTGTGTCAAGTTGGCTGGATGTCCTTTGGGTGGTGGACCATTCTTGAGACATGGGAAAATTCCAAATTTGATTTGAATTTAGACTGTTTAGCATGAAACCCAGCAGCGTTGCAGTTCTTGACACAAACCGGTGCACCTGGCACCTACATTTAAACTCAGTTTTTCACAATTCCTGACATTTAGTCCTAGTAAAAATGTCCTGTCTTAGGTCAGTTAGGATCACCACTTTATTTTATGAACGTGAAATGTCCGAATAATAGTAGAGAGAATGATTTATTTCAGCTTTTATTTCTTTCATCACATTCCCAGTGGGTCAGAAGTTTACATACACTCAATTAGTATTTGGTAGCATTGCCTTTAAATTGTTTAATTTGGGTCAAATGTTTCGGGTAGGCTTCCACAAGCTTCCCACAATAAGTTGGGTGAATTCTGGCCCATTCCTCCTGACAGAGCTGGTGTAACTGAGTCAGGTTTGTAGGCCCCCTTGCTTGCACACGCTTTTTCAGTTCTGCCCACATTTTCTATAGGATTGAGGTCAGGGCTTTGTGATGGCCACTCCAATACCTTGACTTTGTTGTCCATAAGCCATTTTGCCACAACTTTGGAAGTATGCTTGGGGTCATTGTCCATTTGGAAGACCCATTTGCGACCAAGCTTTAACTTCCTGACTGATGTCTTGAGATGATGCTTCAATATATCCACATAATTTTCCTTCCTCATGATGCCATCTATTTTGTGAAGTGCACCAGTCCCTCCTGCAGCAAAGCACCCCCACAGCATGATGCTGCCACCCCTGTGCTCCACGGTTGAGATGGTGTTCTTCGGCTTGCAAGCATCCCCCTTTTTCCTCCAAACATAACGATGGTCATTATGGCCAAACAGTTCTATTTTTGTTTAATCAGACCAGAGGACAATTCTCCAAATAGTACGATCTTTGTCCCCATGTGCAGTTGCAAACCGTAGTCTGGCTTTTTTATGGCGGTTTTGGAGCAGTGGCTTCTTCCTTGCTGAGCGGCCTTTCAGGTTATGTCGATATAGGACTCGTTTTACTGTGGATATAGATACTTTTGTACCTGTTTCATCCAGCATCTTCACAAGGTCCTTTGCTGTTGTTCTGGGATTGATTTGCACTTTTCGCACCAAAGTACGTTCATCTCTAGGAGACAGAACGCGTCGCTTTCCTGAGCGATATGACTGCTGCGTGGTCCCATGGTGTTTATACTTGCGTACTATTGTTTGTACAGATGAACGTGGTACCTTCAGGTGTTTGGAAATTGCTCCCAAGGATGAACCAGACCTGTGGAGTTCTACAATTTTATTTCTGAGGTCTTGGCTGATTTATTTTTATTTTCCCATGATGTCAAGCAAAGAGGCACTGAGTTTGAAGGTAGGCCTTGAAATACATCCACAGGTACACCTCCAATTGACTCAAATGATGTAAATTAGCCTATCAGAAGCTTCTAAAGCTATGACATCATTTTCTGGAATTTTCCAAGCTGTTTAAAGGCACAGTCAACTTAGTGTATGTAAACTTCTGACCCACTGGAATTGTGATACAGTGAATTATAAGTGAAATAATCTGTCTGTAAACAATTGTTGGAAGAATTACTTGTGTCATGCACAAAGTAGATGTCCTAACCGACTTGCCAAAACTATAGTTTGTTAACAAGAAATGTGTGGAGTGGTTGAAAAACATGTTTTAATGGCTCCAAGTGTATGTAAACTTCCGACTTCAACTGTACTTCCATACCCCGTTCAAAGGCACTTAAATATTTTTTCTTGCCCATTATAATGTTTTCTACACTCAGTGGATAGATCGATCGATAGATATGAGAACACACTACTCATGATGTCACCAAAGCAGGAGAAAGGGACCAGTGGAAAATGTTTAGTATCGTCTCAGAGCCCAATGTATGATTATGTTCAGTGTCAGGAGAATGTCCCCAAATGCAACATGATAAGTCCACTCTGTCAGATAGCAAAGGCTTCCCATGTCCTCCATCCAGCCAATACAGTGATTTTAACCAGTTTAACTAGTAGATGTATGGTTGTGTAGCCTTAAAACGTGTTCTATAAGACCAAGACACAAGTGGTTTCTGAGCAAAGAACAAAATCCATGTGTCGTCATTTTTAGGGAGGTATAGCCTAGTGGGATAGGATTAGCAAGAGTTAAGTTGAAAACGTTTCACATGTATTTATTCAAATGGATTCATTCACAAGTATTTCCACTGCTATGTTGTGATAATATTTCCACTGCTATGTTGTGATAGTATTTCCACTGCTATGTTGTGATAATATTTCCACTGCTATGTTGTGATAGTATTTCCACTGCTATGTTGTGATAATATTTCCACTGCTATGTTGTGATAATATTTCCACTGCTATGTTGTGATAATATTTCCACTGCTATGTTGTGATAATATTACCACTGCTATGTTGTGATAATATTTCCACTGCTATGTTGTGATAGTATTTCCACTGCTATGTTGTGATAATATTTCTGCTGCTATGATGTGATAGTATTTCCACTGCTATGTTGTGATATTATTTCCACTGCTATGTTGTGATAGTATTTCCACTGCTACAGTGGCTTGCGAAAGTATTCACCCGCCTTGGCATTTTTCCTATTTTGTTGCCTTACAACCTGGAATTAAAATGGATTTCTTTGGGGTTTGTATCATTTGATTTACACAGCATGCCTACCACTTTGAAGATGCAAAATATTTTTTTATTTTTGAAGCAAACAAGAAATAAGACAAAAAAACAGAACTTGACCGTGCATAACTATTCTCCACCCCTCCCCAAAGTCAATACTTTGTAGAGCCACCTTTTGCAGCAATAACAGCTGCAAGTCTCTTGGGGTACAGTGAGGGAAAAAAGTATTTGATCCCCTGCTGATTTTGTACGTTTGCCCACTGACAAAGAAATTATCAGTCTATAATTTTAATGGTAGGTTTATTTGAACAGTGAGAGACAGAATGACAACAAAAAAATCCAGAAAAAAGCATGTCAAAAATGTTATAAATTGATTTGCATTTTAATGAGGGAAATAAGTATTTGACTCCCTCTCAATCAGAAAGATTTCTGACTCCCAGGTGTCTTTTATACAGCTAACAAGCTGAGATTAGGAGCACACTCTTAAAGGGAGTGCTCCTAATCTCAGTTTGTTACCTGTATAAAAGACACCTGTCCACAGAAGCAATCAATCAATCAGATTCCAAACTCTCCACCATGGCCAAGACAAAGAGCTCTCCAAGGATGTCAGGGACAAGATTGTAGACCTACACAAGGCTGGAATGGGCTACAAGACCATCGCCAAGCAGCTTGGTGAGAAGGTGACAAGAGTTGGTGCGATTATTCGCAAATGGAAGAAACACAAAATAACTGTCAATCTCCCTCGGCCTGGAGCTCCATGCAAGATCTCACCTCGTGGAGTTGCAATAATCATGGGAACGGTGAGGAATCAGCCCAGAACTACACAGGAGGATCTTGTCAATGATCTCAAGGCAGCTGGGACCATAGTCACCAAGAAAACAATTGGTACACACTACGCCGTGAAGGACTGAAATCCTGCAGCGCCCGCAAGGTCCCCCTGCTCAAGAAAGCACATATACAGGCCCGTCTGAAGTTTGCCAATGAACATCTGAATGATTCAGAGGAGAACTGGGTGAAAGTGTTGTGGTCAGATGAGACCAAAATGGAGCTCTTTGGCATCAACTCAACTCGCCGTGTTTGGAGGAGGAGGAATGCTGCCTATGACCCCAAGAACACCATCCCCACCGTCAAACATGGAGGTGGAAACATTATGCTTTGGGGGTGTTTTTCTGCTAAGGGGACAGGACAACTTCACCGCATCAAAGGGACGATGGACGGGGCCATGTACCGTCAAATCTTGGGTGAGAACCTCCTTTGCTCAGCCAGGGCATTGAAAATGGGTCGTGGATAGGTATTCCAGCATGACAATGACCCAAAACACACGGCCAAGGCAACAAAGGAGTGGCTCAAGAAGAAGCACATTAAGGTCCTGGAGTGGCCTAGCCAGTCCCCAGACCTTAATCCCATAGAAAATCTGTGGAGGGAGCTGAAGGTTCGAGTTGCCAAACGTCAGCCTCGAAACCTTAATGACTTGGAGAAGATCTGCAAAGAGGAGTGGGACAAAATCCCTCCTGAGATGTGTGCAAACCTGGTGGCCAACTACAATAAACGTCTGACCTCTGTGATTGCCAACAAGGGTTTTGCCACCAAGTACTAAGTCATGTTTTGCAGAGGGGTCAAATACTTATTTCCCTCATTAAAATGCAAATCAATTCATAACATTTTTGACATGCGTTTGTCTGGATTTTTTTGTTGGTATTCTGTCTCTCACTGTTCAAATAAACCTACCATTAAAATTATAGACTGATCATGTCTTTGTCAGTGGGCAAACGTACAAAATCAGCAGGGGATCAAATATTTTTTTCCCTCACTGTATGTCTCTATAAGCTTGGCACATTTTTGCCCATTCTTCAAGGCAAAACTGCTCCAGCTCCTTCAAGTTGGATGGGTTCCTCTGGTGTACAGCAATCTTTAAGTCATACCACAGATTCTCAATTGGATTGAGGTCTGGGCTTTGACTAGGCCATTCCAAGACATTTAAATGTTTCACCTTAAACCACTCAAGTGTTGCTTTAGCAGTATGCTTAGGGTCATTGTCCTGCTTACATTTACATTTAAATTCTCGTCATTTAGCAGACGCTCTTATCCAGAGCGACTTACAAATTGGTGCATTCACCTTATGATAGCCAGTGGGACAACCACTTTACAATATATATACACTGCTCAAAAAAAACTCCTGGACAGTCTGTGGTGCAACGTGGCGTTGGTGGATGGAGCGAGACATGATGTCCCAGATGTGCTCAATTGGATTCAGGTCTGTGGAACGGGCGGGCCAGTCCATAGCATCAATGCCTTCCTCTTGCAGGAACTGCTGACACACTCCAGCCACATGAGGTCTAGCATTGTCTTGCATTAGGAGGAACCCAGGGCCAACCGCACCAGCATATGGTCTCACAAGGGGTCTGAGGAGCTCATCTCGGTACCTAATGGCAGTCAGGCTACCTCTGGCGACCACATGGAGGGCTGTGCGGCCCCCCAAAGAAATGCCACCCCACACAATGACTGACCCACCGCCAAACCGGTCATGCTGGAGGATGTTGCAGGCAGCAGAACGTTCTCCACGGCATCTCCAGACTCTGTCACGTCTGTCACGTGCTCAGTGTGAACCTGCTTTCATCTGTGAAGAGCACAGGGCGCCAGTGGCGAATTTGCCAATCTTGGTGTTCTCTGGCAAATGCCAAACGTCTTGCACGGTGTTGGGCTGTAAGCACAACCCCCACCTGTGGACGTCGGGCCCTCATACCACCCTCATGGAGTCTGTTTCTGACCGTTTGAGCAGACACATGCACATTTGTGGCCTGCTGGAGGTCATTTTGCAGGGCTCTGGCTTTGCTCCTCCTGCTCCTCCTTGCACAAAGGCGGAGGTAGCAGTCCTGCTGCTGTGTTGTTGCCCTCCTACGGCCTCCTCCACGTCTCCTGATGTACTGGCCTGTCTCCTGGTAGCGCCTCCATGCTCTGGACACTACGCTGATAGACACAGCAAACCTTCTTGCCACAGCTCGCATTGATGTGCCATCCTGGATGAGCTGCACTACCTGATCCACTTGTGTGGGTTGTTGACTCCGTCTCATGCTACCACTAGAGTGAAAGCACCGCCAGCATTCAAAAGTGACCAAAACATCAGCCAGGAAGCATAGGAACTGAGAAGTGGTCTGTGGTCACCACCTGCAAAACCAGTCCTTTATTGGGGGTGTCCTGCTAATTGCCTATAATTTCCACCTGTTGTCTATTCCATTTGCACAACAGCATGTGACATTTATTGTCAATCAGTGTTGCTTCCTAAGTGGACAGTTTCTCACAGACCTGATAGTTTTTCTTTAAGAAGCCCTCCTGTTCTCCACTCATTACCTGTATTAACTGCACCTGTTTGAACTCGTTACCTGTATAAAAGACACCTGTCCACACACTCAATCAAACAGACTCCAACCTCTCCACAATGGCCAAGACCAGAGAGCTGTGTAAGGACATCAGGGATAAAATTGTAGACCTGCACAAGGCTGGGATGGGCTACAGGACAATAGGCAAGCAGCTTGGTGAGAAGGCAACAACTGTTGGCGCAATTATTAGAAAATGGAAGAAGTTCAAGATGACGGTCAATCACCCTCGGTCTGGGGCTCCATGCAAGATCTCACCTCGTGGGGCATCAATGATCATGAGGAAGGTGAGGGATCAGCCCAGAACTACACGGCAGAACCTGGTCAATGATCTGAAGAGAGCTGTGACCACAGTCTCAAAGAAAACCATTAGTAACACACTACGCCGTCATGGATTAAAATCCTGCAGCGCATGCAAGGTCCCCCTGCTCAAGCCAGCGCATGTCCAGGCCCATCTGAAGTTTGCCAATGACCATCTGGATGACCCAGAGGAGGAATGGGAGAAGGTAATGTGGTCTGATGAGACAAAAATAGAGCTTTTTGGTCTAAACTCCACTCGCCGTGTTTGGAGGAAGAAGAAGGTTGAGTACAACCCCAAGAACACCATCCCAACCGTGAAGCATGGAGGGTGGAAACATCATTATTTGGGGATGCTTTTCTGCAAAGGGGAGAGGACGACTGCACCGTATTGAGGGGAGGATGGATGGGGCCATGTATCGCGAGATCTTGGCCAACAACCTCCTTCCCTCAGTAAGAGCATTGAAGATGGGTAGTGGCTGGGTCTTCCAGCATGACAACGACCCGAAACACACAGCCAGGGCAACTAAGGAGTGGCTCCGTAAGAAGCATATCAAGGTCCTGGAGTGGCCTAGCCAGTCTCCAGACCTGAACCCAATAGAAAATCTTTGGATGGAGCTGAAAGTCCGTATTGCCCAGCGACAGTCCCGAAACCTGAAGGATCTGGAGAAGGTCTGTATGGAGGAGTGGGCCAAAATCCCTGCTGCAGTGTGTGCAAACCTGGTCAAGACCTACAGGAAAGTATGATCTCTGTAATTGCAAACAAAGGTTTCAGTACCAAATATTAAGTTCTGCTTTTCTGATGTATCAAATACTTATGTCATGCAATAAAATGCAAATTAATTACTTAAAAATCATACAATGTGATTTTCTGGATTTTTGTTTTAGATTCCGTCTCTCACTGTTGAAGTGTACCTATTATAAAAATTACAGACCTCTACATGCTTTGTAAGTAGGAAAACCTGCAAAATCGGCAGTGTATCAAATACTTGTTCTCCCCACTGTATATATATATTTATTTATTTATTTATTTATTTATTTATATATATTTATTTATTATTTTGGGGGGTGGGGTAAGGGGGGGTAGAATGATTACTTTATCCTATCCCAGGTATTCCTTAAAGAGGTGGGGTTTCAAGTTTCTCCGGAAGGTGGTGAGTGACTCCGCTGTCCTGGCGTCGTGAGGGAGCTTGTTCCACCATTGGGGTGCCAGAGCAGCGAACAGTTTTGACTGGGCTGAGCGGGAACTGTTCTTCCGCAGAGGTAGGGGGGCCAGCAGGCCAGAGGTGGATGAACGCAATGCCCTCGTTTGGGTGTAGGGACTGATCAGAGCCTGAAGGTACGGAGGTGCCGTTCCCCTCACAGCTCCGTAGGCAAGCACCATGGTCTTGTAGCAGATGCAAGCTTCAACTGGAAGCCAGTGGAGTGTGCGGAGGAGCGGGGTAACCTGAGAGAACTTGGGAAGGTTGAACACCAGACGGGCTGCGGCATTCTGGATGAGTTGTAGGGGTTTAATGGCACAGGCAGGGAGCCCAGCCAACAGCGAGTTGCAGTAATCCAGACGGGAGATGACAAGTGCCTGGATTAGGACCTGTGTCGCTTCCTGTGTAAGGCAGGGTCGTACTCTGCGAATGTTGTAGAGCATGAACCTACAGGATCGGGTCACCGCCTTGATGTTAGCGGAGAACGACAGGGTGTTGTCCAGGGTCACGCCAAGGCTCTTTGCACTCTGGGAGGAGGACAAAACGGAGTTGTCTACCGTGATGGCGAGATCATGGAACGGGCAGTCCTTCCCCGGGAGGAAGAGCAGCTCCATCTTGCCAAGGTTCAGCTTGAGGTGGTGATCCGTCATCCACACTGATATGTCTGCCAGACATGCAGAGATGCGATTCGCCGCCTGGTTATCAGAAGGGGGAATGGTCCTCTGTAGCTCAATTGGTAGAGCATGGCGCTTGTAACGCCAGGGTAGTGGGTTCGATCCCCGGGACCACCCATACGTAAAAATGTATGCACACATGACTGTAAGTCGCTTTGGATAAAAGCGTCTGCTAAATGGCATATTATTATTATTATTATTTATTATTATTATTATTATTAATTGAAGGTGAACCTCCATCCCAGTCTCAAATCTCTGGAAGACTGAAACAGGTTTCCCTCAAGAATTTCCCTGTATTTAGCGCCATCCATCATTCCTTCAATTCTGACCAGTTTCCCAGTCCCTGCCGATGAAAACTTCCACACAGCATGATGCTGCCACCACCATGCTTCACTGTGGGGATGGTGTTCTCGGGGTGATGAGAGGTGTTGGGTTTGCACCAGACATTTTCCTTGATGGCCAAAAAGCTCAATTTTAGAGTACCTTCTTACAAATGATTGGGGAGTCTCTCACATGGCTTTTGGCGAACACCAAATGTGTTTGCTTGTTTCTTTCTTTAAGCAATGGCTTTTTTCTGGCAACTCTTCCGTAAAGCCCAGCTCTGTGGAGTGTACGGCTTAAAGTGGTCCTATAGACAGATACTCTAATCTCCGCTGTGGAGTTTTGCAGCTCCTTCAGGGTTATCTTTGGTCTCTTTGTTGCCTCTCTGATTAATGCCCTCCTTGCCTGTTCTGTGAGTTTTGGTGGGGGGCCCTCTCTTGGCAGGTTTGTTGTGGTGCCATATTCTTTCAATTTTTTAATAATGGATTTAATGGTGCTCTGTGGGATGTTCAAAGTTTCTGATATTTTTTTATAACCCAACCCTGATCTGTACTTCTTCCCAACTTTGTCCCTGACCTGTTTGGAGAGCTCCTTGGTCTTCATGGTGCCGCTTGCTTGGAGGTGCCCCTTGCTTAGTGGTGTTGCAGACTCTGGGGCCTTTCAGAACAGGTGTATATATACTGAGATCATGTGACACTTAGATTGCACACAGGTGGACTTTATTTAACTAATTATGTGACTTCTGAAGGTAATTGGTTGCACCAGATCTTATTTAGGGGCTTCATAGCAAAGGGGGTGAATACATATGCACACACCACTTTTCCGTTATTTATTTTTTAGAATTGTTTGAAACAAGGATTTTTTTTCATTTCACTTCACCAATTTGGACTATTTTGTGTATGTCCATTACATGAAATCCAAATAAAAATCAATTTAAATTACAGGTTGTAATGCAACAAAATAGGAAAAACGCCAAGGGGGATGAATACTTTTGCAAGGCACTGTATGCTGTGATAGTATTTCCACTGCTATGTTGTGTTAAGTTGCGTCAATTCAAATCTGGTATAGGAACAAAAAGAGGTCAATACACGTCTTCTAAAATAGACTAGTATTTTAATTAATGCAAACACTTGAATTGGTAAATATGATGTTCGTATATACGGGCCCACTGAAAAACCACGCAGGGCAGTCAGAGAACTGAGCCATTGTTATACGTTTATTTTTCTTTCTTTAAAACTTATTTAAATACTCTGACAGAGATAGTTCCTGCTCCAAGCAGGCCTATCAGAGTAGAGACTGAGCGTGGTTTAGACTTACTCAGCCTATCGTTGGCGCACAGGCTGGTCCCAGCCCCTTGGCGCTTCACTGTTGCCAGGCACTAGTTGTTATCCTCACAACTTGTCTCGAGTCAGCAACCCCAGACATAGTTGCGTCAATCTTTGTAGCAGAACACATGTCCTTGAGCGGTTTAACAAAGAGGCAGTGTGTGTGTGAGTCACAAGTCTGTCTCAGCCTACCCCCTTACGGTTCCTCACATTAATCACAGCTTGTTATGTTAAACAATCTATATCAGTACAGCACAAACCTATTATGTTTAATCATTAATGTATTCTTTCTAAGCTAGGCATCACATCTAGTTATAAGAAAATAGATCCCAACAGTTGTGATAATATTTGTGCCCAGGATACAAACCCAGTCTTCTAAAGTTAATATAACAAGTCATTGAGAAAAATTGAAAATAGTTATATAGTCAAAAACAGTTATCATGTAATCAAATGTACAGTGGGGAAAAAAAGTATTTAGTCAGCCACCAATTGTGCAAGTTCTCCCACTTAAAAAGATGAGAGAGGCCTGTAATTTTCATCATAGGTACACGTCAACTATGACAGACAAAATGTGAAAAAAATATCCAGAAAATCACATTGTAGGATTTTTAATGAATTTATTTGCAAATTATGGTGGAAAATAAGTATTTGGTCAATAACAAAAGTTTCTCAATACTTTGTTATATACCCTTTGTTGGCAATGACACAGGTCAAACATTTTCTGTAAGTCTTCACAAGGTTTTCACACACTGTTGCTGGTATTTTGGCCCATTCCTCCATGCAGATCTCCTCTAGAGCAGTGATGTTTTGGGGCTGTCGCTGGGCAACACGGACTTTCAACTCCCTCCAAAGATTTTCTATGGGGTTGAGATCTGGAGACTGGCTAGGCCACTCCAGGACCTTGAAATGCTTCTTACGAAGCCACTCCTTCGTTGCCCGGGCGGTGTGTTTGGGATCATTGTCATGCTGAAAGACCCAGCCACGTTTAATCTTCAATGCCCTTGCTGATGGAAGGAGGTTTTCACTCAAAATCTCACGATACATGGCCCTATTCATTCTTTCCTTTACACGGATCAGTCGTCCTGGTCCCTTTGCAGAAAAACAGCCCCAAAGCATGATGTTTCCACCTCCATGCTTCACAGTAGGTATGGTGTTCTTTGGATGCAACTCAGCATTCTTTGTCCTCCAAACACGACGAGTTGAGTTTTTACCAAAAAGTTCTATTTTGGTTTCATCTGACCATATGACATTCTCCCAATCCTCTTCTGGATCATCCAAATGCACTCTAGCAAACTTCAGACGGGCCTGGACATGTACTGGCTTAAGCAGTGGGACACATCTGGCACTGCAGAATTTGAGTCCCTGGCGGCGTAGTGTGTTACTGATGGTAGGCTTTGTTACTTTGGTCCCAGCTCTCTGCAGGTCATTCACTAGGTCCCCCCGTGTGGTTCTGGGATTTTTGCTCACCGTTCTTGTGATCATTTTGACCCCACGGGGTGAGATCTTGCGTGGAGCCCCAGATCGAGGGAGATTATCAGTGGTCTTGTATGTCTTCCATTTCCTAATAATTGCTCCCATAGTTGATTTCTTCAAACCAAGCTGCTTACCTATTGCAGATTCAGTCTTCCCAGCCTGGTGCAGGTCTACAATTTTGTTTCTGGTGTCCTTTGACAGCTCTTTGGTCTTGGCCATAGTGGAGTTTGGAGTGTGACTGTTTGAGGTTGTGGACAGGTGTCTTTTATACTGATAACAAATTCAAACAGGTGCCATTAATACAGGTAACGAGTGGAGGACAGAGGAGCCTCTTAAAGAAGAAGTTACAGGTCTGTGAGACCAGGAATCTTGCTTGTTTGTAGGTGACCAAATACTTATTTTCCACCATAATTTGCAAATAAATTCATTAAGAATCCTACAATGTGATTTTCTGGAGAAAAAAATTCTCAATTTGTCTGTCATAGTTGACGTGTACCTATGATGAAAATTACAGGCCTCTCTCATCTTTTTAAGTGGGAGAACTTGCACAATTGGTGGCTGACTAAATACTTTTTTTCCCCCACTGTATCTCATGGTTACAATAGAAAATATACTTCTTTTTTTTATGTAATGCTCAAACATCTACAAACCGATAGAAATACTGTAAGGCATGAAGTGGTGAATGGATAAGACTTGTTAACCATGTACTGAATAGTGCCTTCAGAAAGTATTCATACCCCTTGACTTATTCCACATTTTGTTGTGTTACAGCCTGAATTAAAAATATATTAAATATATTTTTTTGTCTCACCCATCTACACACATAGCCCATAATGACAAAGTAAAAAAAAAAAAAAAAAAGATTTTAGCAAATGTATTGAAAATGTATTCCTATATCTCATTTACATAAGTATTCACACCCCTGAGTCAATACTTTTTAGAATCACCTTTGGCGACGATTACTGCTTTGAATCGAATTGGGTATGTCTGTATCAGCTTTGCACATCTGGATTTGGGGATTTTCTCCTATTCTTCCTTGCAGATTTTCTCAAGTTCTGTTAAGTTAGATGGGAAGCAGCAGTGAACAGCAATCTTCAATTCTTTCCACAGATTTTCAATGGGATTGAGGTCTGGCCTTTGGCTGGGCCACTCAAGGACTTTCACATTCTTGTTCTTAAGCCATTCCAGCGTTGCTTTTGGCTGCATGCTTGGTGTCATTGTCCCGTTGGAACGTAAATCTTTGCCCCCAGTCTAAGGTAATTTGCACTCTGAAGCAGGTTCTCATCAAGGATTTGCCTGTATTTGCCTGTATTTGGCTCTATTCATTGTTACATTTTTTACTCTTACCAGACTCCAAGTCCATGCTGCTGAAAAGCATCCCCATAGCATGGTGCTGCCACCACCATGCTTCACAGTAGGGATGGTGTTAGACGGGTGATGAGCTGTGCCTGTTTTTTTCCAGACATAGCGCTTTGCATTTAGGCCACAGAATCTTCTGGCTTAATGTAGCTTATTTTGTAGGCTTCTGGCTTCTTGGAAGAATAATTCATAGCCAGCAGCATTCCAAAGAAGCAAGAATCAGGCTGGCACAACATCGTCTCTGCTCCACCTTTTAAGCAGATTTAAAGTCATTTGGTTACTTGGACATGCTTCAGTTCGGCTGGTGGCTAGCTGAAGTCGGCTAGGCGAACCGAACGAGTGTGCTCGCATACTCACTTAAAAGCGACAATGGTACTGTTTGTCCATTTTGAGACGCTGTAGCCAGTATACACTTCCTAAAGATAGTTTGGAATTAATCTAAGATAACTCAAGAAATCTGTCATTAATTTTCGCCGTATTTGCCGTGGAGATCTTAGTCGCGCAATTTTACATCTACTAGATGTTTGGTGCAGTATTTATCAATGACAAAATGTGCATGTAAATGAGTCGTCTCTCGTTGAATGACAGCAAAGACTTAATTAAAGAATCCCTACAGTTGACCAATCACGGACGAAGGGGGCGTAGACTTCGGCTCCCTTAACTTCGGCTGGTCTCTATGTTCCCGTAAAGCAGATTTCCAAAACAAACAAAAACGTCACAAAATGTTGTATGATATATGCAGAAACTGTTTCGGCTGGGAAGCATGTGGACGCCTTTACTCCCTAGCCAGACCATGAGGTGAGACTACCAAAGGAGGGGTTTCCAAAACTGGTCTTTAGTATTGTAAAATCCTCAGTTCTATTTTTGCTCTGAAATGTGCTGCTATATATTCTTTCATGACTTCGATAGCACTTTATTTTACAATACTGCTACAACGCTATTTATCTGATATTTACATTTACATCAAGGTAACAATTTGTCCTTTCAGATTTCTCTCACAGCAAAATCGAAAGTGTTAACACTTTCACAGAGTATGTAACTCTGCCAAGTTGGCCAACACTGGTTTTTATTGCATTCACTCTACACTTGTGTTAAGTCTTGAAAATCAACTCCATCGCAGTACAAAAAAAAAGAAGTACTACAATTTAACGTTGTAGGATGTAAAAACGTATAATATAAATTATTAAGGATAGGATTGGGGGGAGGGGAAGCAGATCCTAGATCTGTGCCTAGAGGGAAACTTCACCTCGGAGCGGTCTAGACACTGTTTGGCAGGACCACTTTGACAGTCTTTATCTCGGCGATGTGGGAAGACTTTTGGATGATGCAACTGGTGGTGGTGCGCCCTGTGGCGCAGCTGGTGGTAGTGGGCCCTGTGGCGCAGCAGGTGGGGGTGGGCCCTGTGGCGCAGCTGGTGGGAGTGGGCCCTGTGGCGCAGCTGCTGGTGGTGGGCCCTGTGGCGCAGCAGGTGGGGGTGGGTCCTGTGGCGCAGCTGGTGGGGGTGGGCCCTGTGGCGCAGCTGCTGGTGGTGGGCCCTGTGGCGCAGCTCTGCCCCTGGGCCAAGTTAGACAGAGCCATGGCAGCGTGGATCTCCCTCCACTCTGCGTCCTCCCTCCTCTGGCCTCTTTCACTCTTCCCATCACTGCGAACGACATAATAAAGGAGACTGTACGGTACACTCCTCAAGATGAAATCGTCACAACAGGGAGACTTTCTACTTACAGACAACCGCATGCATCAACAGAAATGCATCTTGCCAAGACCGTCATTATTTACTCATGCCAATGTGGGTGTGCCACAAGGAAATGTCACATTATTACATGTTAATGAATGATACAAAATCTTTATGCTGGACGGTTAAGTGAATATGTCTGCATTCTTGTGCAGACTCACTATAAGACATGCAGACGTAGAAGGGATCCATAAACAAAGAAACATACTCTCACCTGTCACATCTAGTTGATGCATTGTCCATCTTGTCTGAAAACAGAGAGAAAAAAAAGTCCAAATTCAATGTATTGAAAAGTCTGGAAACTGGTGATCGAGTTTTCCGGAACCTGTACTATATATTTATTTTCATATCTCTGTGAGTGTTTGTTTACATTGTGTTTTCCATTCAGGTTTTCCATAGAATTTCTGTGTGCATTACAGTATTTGCATATATATATGTGTGCGTGTGTGTGTGTGTGTATGTGTGCGCGCGCATGTGCATTTTAACTGCGCCAGGGGGCCTTAACTCACTGAAGTACCCTAGTCTAGCTGCTCATAGGCACTCCGGCCAAAACAAATGCAAGTATGTTTCTCCTGTGCCTTTTGAGACGGAAAAATACGATATCTGTGCAGTGTCATGAACACAGACGCTCTGTTTCCAGATCTCCAGAGTTCATTTGCATCCATAAAGTTATTTCACTGTTTTTCATTCCTCCCTCTGCCTTTATGTTTGAACTGCAGTACATCGTAGATCATAGAAATGTGCATGGGAGTATTGTGTGAATGAGCGACATGTACTGTAATAAGATCCTCTATGGATCTTTAGAGACAGCGTCTCACCTTCTGGGTGTTTTTGGTTCCTTTCATGCCCTAAACTCACCTTAAATCCAGCATATTGATGGTCATCTCACCTTGGGTTCTTTGGATTTGAAGTGCTTTTGGAACAGTGTTGTTGAACAGTTAGAACAGTGTTGTTGCCAGGGGTGTATTCGTTACGGAAACGTTTACCGTTTTTAAGAACCAAACGAAAGCAAACAGAGCAAAACTAGAGTTTCTATTGGACAAATTCAGTTACATTTTAGTCATTTAGCAGACGCTCTTATCCAGAGCGACTTACAGTTAGTGCATACATTATTTTTGTTCATACCCCCTGTGGGAATCAAACCCAGAACCCTGGCGTTGCAAACGCCATTTTCTATCAACTAAGCTACATCCCTGCCGGCCATTCCCTCCCCTACCCTGGACGACGCTGGGCCAATTGCGCACCGCCCCATGGGTCTCCCGGTCGCGGCCGGCTACGACAGAGCCTGGATTTCGAACCAGGATCTCTAGTGGCACAGCTAGCACTGCGATGCAGTGCCTTAGACCACTGCGCCACTCGGGACATATGTCCCTCACGTTACTTTTAAGAAACGTTTTGCAACAGAATTGGTGCAATGAACACGCCCCAGGTTGAAACTTAAATCATACAGAAAATATGAGCTCAAATGTTGGTTTGTCAATCTACCAAACACACTTTGTGTACTGTTTGGGTGTTATCATAGATTTTTATGTAAGAAATAGTGTGTAATTTGCATGTTTGTACACACATTTTTCATGTGAACACAGCAGAACGGGCTCTCTGTTATGTTGAGTCGAGTCAGGCAGGTCAAGAGCTATTTTCTCTTCAGGGAGCTATGAGCAAGAAAATTAGAGGCCAATTGCGAGCACACAAAATGCCGCTTTCAATATTCGCTGCCTGAAACATCTCAGACTCCGATTTCTATAACAAGGCCCGGGCCAAGAGCAACAATAGATAGACAATAAATCATTTGGCCTCTTTCACATTTTGCTACTGAATGTCTCTAATCTTTTTTGGTGGTTCTGACATTTACGTTTTTCCAAGGAAAATAGTAATTTTTCTGGAAAACTCAGCACTAAATCAAAATGTACATGTAAATCATTATGGGCAAATTGAACTGTGCTGTGTTTGTCTCTGCGTCATTTATGTTTTACAAGAATTCTTGACTTGTTTTCCTGAAATAGTGTTTTTTACAAGACCTGTAAAAGCATGTTAGCGTCTCTCTGACCAATTCTGACCTGGGAAACAAATATGAAATACCTTGGCTTATTCTGAAAATAAAATGTCAATTCTGATCATGGAAGTCCACTTAATTCATGAACTCGTAAAGTAGTTTTGCACAACCCTGGTCTTCAAGGGGATGCAGTAGCTGATAGTTTTCACATCCCCTCAAAAGTTAGTCAGACAGTGATTGGCAGATAGACAGATCACCTGGTTCTAAAATTCTAAATCAGTTGCTGATTGAGAGACACAGATAGAACTACTCATCTAGGGTCTCAGAAAGCAAGGGACTGCTGTTTTCATTTTCAAACAAACTAGGTCAGGGATGGGCAACGTCGATGGGGGTGGGTGCCACAAAAAAACGGAACTCATCACGAGGGGCCGCAGTGCCTCGTGGGTCTGCGTACCTGCAAAACCTTTTAGCGACCCCGCTCGTGACAGCGAAGATTAAAAATATATATGTTTTAAAGTTCATTTCTTGCAATTCTACTCATTTTACCATGGGACGGAGAGAAAGATTTAGCAGTTTTATAGCTAATTTCCTGCAATTCTACACATTTGCCATAGGGTTGAGACAAATGTTTGCAGTTTTTAAATATGATAACTGATGATCAATGGGCCCCACCCCGGTCAGTTTAGATAGCTGGCCGCTAGACTAACTTACTAATCTAAAATGTTTTTGTTGACATGGGCTAATTGAGTGACTGCTGAGGCACCACCACATTTTGAAATTGCACCTTGTGTATTCTATTATTCTAACTCTCAACAGGAAGTTGAGACCCCCGACTGAGTTCCTAAAGAATAACAATATTGTATATACACTACCAGTCAAAAGTTTGGACACACCTACTCATTCAAGGGTTTTTCTTTTATTTTTAGTATTTTTTACATTGTAGAATAATAGTGAAGACATCAAAACTATGAAATAACACATATGAAATCATGTAGTAACCACAAAAGTGTTAAACAAATCAAAATATATGTTATATTTGAGATTCTTCAAATAGCCACCCTTTGCCTTGATGACAGCTTTGAACACTCTTGGCATTCTCTCAACCAGCTTAACCAGCATGGCTACCACAGCATTCTGCAGCGATACGCCATCCCATCTGGTTTGGGCTTAGTGGGACTATCATTTGCTTTTCAACAGGACAATGACCCAACACACCTCCAGGCTGTGTAAGGGCTATTTGACGAAGAAGGAGAGTGATGGAGTACTGCATCAGATTACCTGGCCTACACAATCCCCTGACCTCAACCCAATTGAGATGGTTTGGGATGAGTTGGACGGCAGAGTGAAGGAAAAGCAGCCAACAAGTGCTCAGCATATGTGGGAACTCCTTCAAGACTGTTGGAAAAGCATTCCAGGTGAAGCTGGTTGAGAGAATGCCAATAGTGTGCAAAGCTGTCATCAAGGCAAAGGGTGGCTATTTGAAGAATCTCAAATATAAAATATATTTTGATTTGTTTAACACTTATTTTGTTACTACATGATTCCATATGTGTTATTTCATAGTTTTGATGTCTTCACTATTATTCTACAATGTAAAAAATAGGACAAATAAAGAAAAACCCTTGAATGAGTAGGTGTGTCCAAACTTTTGACTGGTACTGTATATATACAGTATATATTTTTTGTTGTTGTGTGAAATTGGTCCGCAGCCCTACAAAAGTTGCCCATCCCTGAACTAAGTGTAAAAAGTTTGCCTCTGGACTCAAACTAAATTATTTCCTTCAGCTCTATGTTCGCTACATACTTCAGTCTGAGACTGCCATCGTTGAAGTCGTTTGTAATGAAAATGAGGGGTGTTGTACTAAACAAAGTAATCAGCGATTGGATAATCTCTAACCAAATCAGAGTATCAAAGCCAATGACGGATTTTCAAAATGCCACTTTACCCAGGTTTGTTTTGGCTCTGGCCCAACCCATCGGTTTCTGGGACCGGTTAGAATGTGTTTGCGTTCTAGAAATTGTCAGGGAGGTACTCAGATCCAGACTCATTGCGGAGAAGAAACTAACGTCTGTGGGCGTGGCGTAGCTCTTTGCCGGAGCAAGGAGTTTGGGTAGCCAGGCAACAAAAGGTTGTCTAGATCATTTTTCCTGACTCCGTCCTGGCTATGAAACATGAATCCACTAAGATTTATTGGACACTGGCTGGGAAGACCACTTGTTATATCCATAACAGAGCAGTACGTTACTTTTTAGGTGTCCACAAGTTTGCACCTATACTTGCAATAACTGGGGACACGGGCTGGGAACCCTGTGAGGTGAGAATGGAAAGCGTGTATGGTGAGACTTTGGAATAGACTGTTGGATATGCCAACTGCCAGAATAGACTGTTGGATATGCCAACTGCCAGAATAGACTGTTGGATATGCCAACTGCCAGAATATAATAACGTTTTTCAATGGGATCTATCCATAGGGGGAGCCTGGGCAACTGAAATGTCTGACCTTTTTCAACAGTCTGACTGTGAACATCTGTATGACAACCAAATTAAGAGAGACATAAATATGATTAAAAAAACAACTGTTGATGCAATATGAAAAAAAATGGGTGGAGGAGATTAATCATAAACCTCAATTGAGAACCTTTTGTTTGATTAAGGGTGAATTTGTGTGTGAGCGGTATATATTATTTATAACTTACCTAAAAGCAAGAGATCGCTATGTGCACAGGTAAGATCAGGGATATTGCCTCTGCGTATTGAAACAGGCCGGTATTGTGGTGAAATGGAAGAGGAAAGACTATGTAACTATCGTGACCTGGAAGAAATAGAGAATGAAACTCATTATATCCTCTATTGCCCTTTCTACCACGATATACGCTTGCTCTAATTTCAGACAGCACACCAGATATACCCTGGAATTATGTGGCTGAGCCATGAGGAGAAACTCAAATCGTTTTTTTGTCCATTGTGTATTTCCGTTTGCGGAATATTTAGATAAAGCTTGGAATAAAAGAAAAAGGGCTAGCTATAATTAAAATGTAAAAATATTTAGCTTCTGTGTGGTAAATGGCACGTGTGTACAGTGCCTTGCAAAAGTATTCATCCCCCTTGGCGTTTTTCCGATTTTGTTGCATTACAACCTGTAATTTAAATTGATTTTTATTTGGATTTCATGTAATGAACATACACAAAATAGTCCAAATTGGTGAAGTGAAATGAAAAAAATTACTTGTTTCAAAAAATTCGAAAAAATAAATCACGGAAAAGTGGTGTGTGCAACTGAGTCAGCTCCTGAGTGGCGCAGTGGTCTAAGGCACTGCATCGCAGTGCAAACTGTGCCACTAGAGATCCTGGTTCGAATCCAGGCTCTGTCGCAGCCGGCCGCGACCGGGAGACCCATGGGGCGGCGCACAATTGGCCCAGCGTCGTCCAGGGTAGGGGAGGGAATGGCCGGCAGGGATGTAGCTCAGTTGATAGAGCATGGCGTTTGCAACGCCAGGGTTGTGGGTTCGATTCCCACGGGGGGGCAAGTATAAAAAAAAATATATATATATGTATTCACTAACTGTAAGTCGCTCTGGATAAGAGCGTCTGCTAAATGACTAAAATGTAAATGTATGTATTCACCCCCTTTGCTATGAAGCCCCTAAATAAGATCTGGTGCAACCAATTACCTTCAGAAGTCACATAATTAGTTAAATAAAGTCCACCTGTGTGCAATCTAAGTGTCACATGATCTCAGTATATATACACCTGTTCTGAAAGGCCCCAGAGTCTGCAACACCACTAAGCAAGGGGCACCACCAAGCAAGCGGCACCATGAAGACCAAGGAGCTCTCCAAACAGGTCAGGGACAAAGTTGTGGAGAAGTACAGATCAGGGTTGGGTTATAAAAAAAATAGCAGAAACGTTGAACATCCCACAGATCACCAATAAAACCCATTATTAAAAAATTGAAAGAATATGGCACCACAACAAACCTGCCAAGAAAGGGCCGCCCACCAAAACTCACGGACCAGGCAAGGAGGGCATTAATCAGAGAGGCAACAAAGAGACCAAAGATAGGAGCTGCAAAACTCCACAGCGGAGATTGGAGTATCTGTCCATAGGACCACTTTAAGCCATACACTCCACATAGCTGGGCTTTACAGAAGAGTGGCCAGAAAAAAGCCATTGCTTAAAGAAAAAAAATAAGCAAACACGTGTGGTGTCAGTTAGGATCACCACTTTATTTTAAGCATGTGAAATGTTAAAATAATAGTAGAGAGAATGATTTATTTAAGCTTTTATTTCTTTCATCACATTCCCAGTGGGTCAGACGTTTACATACACTCAATTAGTATTTGGTATCATTGCCTTTAAATTGTTTAACTTGGGTCAAAGGTTTCGGGTAGCCTTCCACAAGCTTCCCACAATAAGTTGGGTGAATTTTGGCCCATTCCTCCTGACAGAGCTGGTGTAACTGAGTCAGGTTTGTAGACCTCCATGCTCGCACACGCTTTTTCAGTTCTGCCCACACATCTATAGGATTGAGGTCAGGGCTTTGTGATGGCCACTCCAATACCTTGACTTTGTTGTCCTTAAGCCATTTTGCCACAACTTTGGAAGTATGCTTGGGGTCATTGTCCATTTGGAAGACCCATTTGCGACCAAGCTTTAACTTCCTGACTGATGTCTTGAGATGTTGCTTCAATATATCCACATAATTTTCCTTCTTCATGATGCCATCTATTTTGTGAAGTGCACCAGACCCTCCTGCAGCAAAGCACCCCCACAGCATGATGCTGCCACCCCCTTGCTTCACGGTTGGGATGGTGTTCTTCGGCTTGCAAGCTGCCCCATATTTCCTCCAAACATAACAATGGTCATTATGGCCAAACAGTTCTATTTTTGTTTAATCAGACCAGAGGACATTTCTCCAAAAAGTACGATCTTTGTCCCCATGTGCAGTTGCAAACCGTAGTCTGGCTTTTTTATGGTGGTTTTGGAGTAGTGGCTTCTTCCTTGCTGAGTGGCCTTTCAGGTTATGTCGATATAGGACTCATTTTACTGTGGATATAGTTACTTTTGTACCTGTTTCCTCCAGCATCTTCACAAGGTCCTTTGCTGTTGTTCTGGGATTGATTTGCACTTTTCGCACCAAAGTACGTTCATTTCTAGGAGACAGAACACGTCTCCTTCCTGAGCGGTATGACGGCTGCGTGGTCCCATGGTGTTTATACTTGCGTACTATTGTTTGTACAGATGAACGCGGTACCTTCAGGCGTTTTTAAATTGCTCCCAAGGATGAACCAGACTTGTGGAGGTCTACAATTTTTTTTCTGAGATCTTGGCTGATTTCTTTTGATTTTCCCATGATGTCAAGCAAAGAGGCACTGAGTTTGAAGGTAGGCCTTGAAATACATCCACAGATACACCTCCAATTGACTCAAATTATGTCCATTAGCCTATCAGAAGCTTCTAAAGCCATGACATCATTTTCTGGAATTTTCCAAGCTGTTTAAAGGCATAGTCAACTTAGTGTATGTAAACTGGAATTGTGATACAGTGAATTATAAGTGAAATAATCTGTCTGTAAACAATTGTTGGAAAAATTACCTGTGTCATCCACAAAGTAGATGTCCTAACCGACTTGCCAAAACTATAGTTTGTTAACAAGAAATGTGTGGAGTGGTTGAAAAATGAGTTTTATTGACTCCAACTTAAGTGTATGTAAACTTCCGACTTCAACTGTATGTATGTATATTATTTTACTGCTCTAGGGATATAATTATTGTTTGGATAACCTTATCTACTATTATGTATAGATTTTTACCTTACATTTTTTCACTCTTTATGCGATGCGCAATGCAGAGAACACCGGAAGAAGAATGATCATTTAATTATCACAGTGAATTATTGTAATGTTTGTTCATGTGTCAATTAATCCCATAAGGGACAGGTTGCCAACTGGCGATTTGACACGAAAATAAAATGTCATTCATTCATTCATTCATTCATTAATTGTTATAGTTTAACAGCATATTTCAATGTCAACTTCCCCAGTGTGTAGAGAGACGCATTCTGAAGACTTTCACTTGGCAGGCAGATTTAGCGTGTTTGATGACCTGCCGTCATATTGAACAACCAAGAAACAGCACTAATTAGCATGTCCCAGATAGGCATATTTACTATTTTACTCTTTCCATTCCCACTCTAAGCAGCCCCGAAATACTCCAAACAGTTACTGTGTACATTCTAGAATATGGATCATGGAAATCACAGATGAAGTAGTCTACTACATTCTAGAATATGGATCATGGAAATCACTGATGAAGTAGTCTACTACATTCTAGAATATGGATCATGGAAATCACTGATGAAGTAGTCTACTACATTCTAGAATATGGATCATGGAAATCACTGATGAAGTAGTCTACTACATTCTAGAATATGGATCATGGAAATCACTGATGAAGTAGTCTACTACATTCTAGAATATGGATCATGGAAATCACTGATGAAGTAGTCTACTACATTCTAGAATATGGATCATGGAAATCACTGATGAAGTAGTCTACTACATTCTAGAATATGGATCATGGAAATCACAGATGAAGTAGTCTACTACATTCTAGAATATGGATCATGGAAATCACTGATGAAGTAGTCTACTACATTCTAGAATATGGATAATGGAAATCACTGATGAAGTAGTCTACTACATTCTAGAATATGGATCATGGAAATCACTGATGAAGTAGTCTACTACATTCTAGAATATGGATCATGGAAATCACAGATGAAGTAGTCTACTACATTCTAGAATATGGATCATGGAAATCACTGATGAAGTAGTCTACTACATTCTAGAATATGGATCATGGAAATCACTGATGAAGTAGTCTACTATATTCTAGAATATGGATCATGGAAATCACTGATGAAGTAGTCTACTACATTCTAGAATATGGATCATGGAAATCACTGATGAAGTAGTCTACTACATTCTAGAATATGGATCATGGAAATCACCGATGAAGTAGTCTACTATATTCTAGAATATGGATAATGGAAATCACCGATGAAGTAGTCTACTATATTCTAGAATATGGATCATGGAAATCACTGATGAAGTAGTCTACTACATTCTAGAATATGGATCATGGAAATCACTGATGAAGTAGTCTACTATATTCTAGAATATGGATCATGGAAATCACTGATGAAGTAGTCTACTACATTCTAGAATATGGATCATGGAAATCACTGATGAAGTAGTCTACTACATTCTAGAATATGGATCATGGAAATCACTGATGAAGTAGTCTACTATATTCTAGAATATGGATCATGGAAATCACTGATGAAGTAGTCTACTACATTCTAGAATATGGATCATGGAAATCACTGATGAAGTAGTCTACTACATTCTAGAATATGGATCATGGAAATCACCGATGAAGTAGTCTACTATATTCTAGAATATGGATCATGGAAATCACCGATGAAGTAGTCTACTATATTCTAGAATATGGATCATGGAAATCACTGATGAAGTAGTCTACTACATTCTAGAATATGGATCATGGAAATCACTGATGAAGTAGTCTACTATATTCTAGAATATGGATAATGGAAATCACTGATGAAGTAGTCTACTACATTCTAGAATATGGATCATGGAAATCACAGATGAAGTAGTCTACTACATTCTAAAATATGGATCATGGAAATCACTGATGAAGTAGTCTACTATATTCTAGAATATGGATCATGGAAATCACTGATGAAGTAGTCTACTACATTCTAGAATATGGATCATGGAAATCACTGATGAAGTAGTCTACTACATTCTAGAATATGGATCATGGAAATCACTGATGAAGTAGTCTACTATATTCTAGAATATGGATCATGGAAATCACTGATGAAGTAGTCTACTACATTCTAGAATATGGATCATGGAAATCACTGATGAAGTAGTCTACTACATTCTAGAATATGGATCATGGAAATCACTGATGAAGTAGTCTACTACATTCTAGAATATGGATCATGGAAATCACTGATGAAGTAGTCTACTACATTCTAGAATATGGATCATGGAAATCACTGATGAAGTAGTCTACTACATTCTAGAATATGGATCATGGAAATCACAGATGAAGTAGTCTACTATATTCTAGAATATGGATCATGGAAATCACTGATGAAGTAGTCTACTACATTCTAGAATATGGATCATGGAAATCACTGATGAAGTAGTCTACTATATTCTAGAATATGGATCATGGAAATCACTGATGAAGTAGTCTACTACATTCTAGAATATGGATCATGGAAATCACAGATGAAGTAGTCTACTACATTCTAGAATATGGATCATGGAAATCACTGATGAAGTAGTCTACTATATTCTAGAATATGGATCATGGAAATCACTGATGAAGTAGTCTACTACATTCTAGAATATGGATCATGGAAATCACTGATGAAGTAGTCTACTACATTCTAGAATATGGATCATGGAAATCACTGATGAAGTAGTCTACTACATTCTAGAATATGGATCATGGAAATCACTGATGAAGTAGTCTACTACATTCTAGAATATGGATCATGGAAATCACTGATGAAGTAGTCTACTACATTCTAGAATATGGATCATGGAAATCACTGATGAAGTAGTCTACTACATTCTAGAATATGGATCATGGAAATCACTGATGAAGTAGTCTACTATATTCTAGAATATGGATCATGGAAATCACTGATGACGTAGTCTACTACATTCTAGAATATGGATCATGGAAATCACTGATGAAGTAGTCTACTACATTCTAGAATATGGATCATGGAAATCACCGATGAAGTAGTCTACTATATTCTAGAATATGGATCATGGAAATCACCGATGAAGTAGTCTACTATATTCTAGAATATGGATCATGGAAATCACTGATGAAGTAGTCTACTACATTCTAGAATATGGATCATGGAAATCACTGATGAAGTAGTCTACTATATTCTAGAATATGGATCATGGAAATCACTGATGAAGTAGTCTACTACATTCTAGAATATGGATCATGGAAATCACTGATGAAGTAGTCTACTACATTCTAGAATATGGATCATGGAAATCACTGATGAAGTAGTCTACTACGTTCTAGAATATGGATCATGGAAATCACTGATGAAGTAGTCTACTACATTCTAGAATATGGATCATGGAAATCACCGATGAAGTAGTCTACTATATTCTAGAATATTGATCATGGAAATCACCGATGAAGTAGTCTACTATATTCTAGAATATGGATCATGGAAATCACCGATGAAGTAGTCTACTACATTCTAGAATATGGATCATGGAAATCACTGATGAAGTAGTCTACTACATTCTAGAATATGGATCATGGAAATCACTGATGAAGTAGTCTACTACATTCTAGAATATGGATCATGGAAATCACTGATGAAGTAGTCTACTACATTCTAGAATATGGATCATGGAAATCACTGATTAAGTAGTCTACTACTCCGTCTTTGGCAAAACAAGATCAAGGATTTTTTAAGGGATTTAGATGTCAGCACAAGTTCTTATTAGCTGTTGCTTTCGCTCCAGGACCTTTTGAGGAGTTTAGAGTTGTCAACCTGATTAAGGGCAATTCTCCCAACTTCAGGTCAACCTGATTAAGGGCAGTTCTCCTAACTTCAGGTCAACCTGATTAAGGGCAGTTCTCCTAACTTCAGGTCAACCTGATTAAGGGCAGTTATCCTAACTTCAGGTCAACCTGATTAAGGGCAGTTCAACTAACTTCAGGTCAACCTGATTTAAGGGCAGTTCACCTAACTTCAGGTCAACCTGATTAAGGGCAGTTCACCTAACTTCAGGTCAACCTGATTAAGGGCAGTTCACCTAACTTCAGGTCAACCTGATTAAGGGCAGTTCACCTAACTTCAGGTCAACCTGATTAAGGGCAGTTCTCCCAACTTCAGGTCAACCTGATTAAGGGCAGTTCACCTAACTTCAGGTCAACCTGATTTAAGGGAAGTTCTCCCAACTTCAGGTCAAACCAATGAAGGGCAGTTCTCCCAACTTCAGGTCAACCTGATTAAGGGCAGTTCACCTAACTTCAGGTCAACCTGATTAAGGGCAGTTCTCCCAACTTCAGGTCAACCTGATTAAGGGCAGTTCACCTAACTTCAGGTCAACCTGATTAAGGGCAGTTCTCCCAACTTCAGGTCAAACCAATGAAGGGCAGTTCTCCCAACTTCAGGTCAACCTGATTAAGGGCAGTTCACCTAACTTCAGGTCAACCTGATTAAGGGCAGTTCTCCCAACTTCAGGTCAACCTGATTAAGGGCAGTTCACCTAACTTCAGGTCAACCTGATTTAAGGGAAGTTCTCCCAACTTCAGGTCAAGCCAATGAAGGGCAGTTCTCCCAACTTCAGGTCAACCTGATTAAGGGCAGTTCCCCCAACTTCATGTCAACCTGATTAAGGGCAGTTCTCCCAACTTCAGGTCAACCTGATTAAGGGCAGTTCACCTAACTTCAGGTCAACCTGATTAAGGGCAGTTCTCCCAACTTCAGGTCAAACCAATGAAGGGCAGTTCTCCCAACTTCAGGTCAACCTGATTAAGGGCAGTTCACCTAACTTCAGGTCAACCTGATTAAGGGCAGTTCTCCCAACTTCAGGTCAACCTGATTAAGGGCAGTTCACCTAACTTCAGGTCAACCTGATTAAGGGCAGTTCTCCCAACTTCAGGTCAAGCCAATGAAGGGCAGTTCTCCCAACTTCAGGTCAACCTGATTAAGGGCAGTTCCCCCAACTTCATGTCAACCTGATTAAGGGCAGTTCTCTTATCTTCAGGTCCTGAAGGGCACCCAGGTGTTAAAACAGGTGCCTATTTGTGTATTGTTAAAGCTTTCAACATTGACAGATGAGACCAACTCAAGGTACAGAAGTTTAGCCAACCTAAAACGGCAAACGTTAACCCTACAAGCATTTCGCTCTGCAAATTTGTGTACCCGACCAATAAACGTTGATTTGAAGGAAGCTAGGTGGTTAGCGTTATGCCAAGAGAGTGAACCACGACCGTGTCCAGTCGATATAAACATACATTAGCTGGTATGTCTGCATATGCCGTCTCTTAGGTGTGACACTCTGGCTCCATGGACTTTGTTATTTGAGCCAGGGTTGTTCATTTTTCATTTTGGGTGTAGTTCTATGTGGGATCTAGTTGGTTCATTTCTATGTTTGGTTTTGATGTTGATTTAGTCATATGACTCCCAATCGGAGGTAACGAGTGTCAGCTGTCGGCTCGTTATCTCTGATTGGGAGCCATATTTATACTGTGTGGTTTCACCTTGGTTTTGTGGGTTTTTGTTTCCTTGTTGCTGTTAGTCTATATCAGTATTGGACTTCACTTTCGTCAATTTTGGTTTGTTGTTTTTGATCGTGGTTTCTTATTAATAAAGTCTACGATGTTAAGCTCAACACGCTGCGCTTTGGTCTCCTCCTTTCGACAATCGTGACAGAAAAACCCACCATAAAAGGACCAAGCAGCGTGTCAAGGAGCAAAGAGACTGGACATGGGTGGAGGCGCCGGGGTAAGGAGATCGAGAGGCTGGCGATGGCCCAGGTGGGCAAATCGTGGTCCTGGGAGGACATGCTCGGGGGCAAGGGACCTTGGGGGAAGATCAAGGCCCTGGCGAGAGAGGAGCATCGGCGGCAGCAGGTTTTTCGTCGGAAGGACGAGAGGCAACCCCAAGAAATTTTTGGGGGCACATGGCTTAGGCTGGGCAGCAGGAGGCTGCCACAGGGAGAAAAGGAGAGAAGGCTAACGGAGTACGGGAGCCATTGGCGAGTAGAGGAAGGGAAGTGTTTGTGGCACGGCGTGAAAGACTGATGTGTGTTGCCAGTCCGGTCCGGCCCGTTCCTGATCCTCGGTTGAGGCCAGTGGTGTGTGTTCCCGGTACGGACCGGCCTGTTCCTACTCCAAGCACCAGGTCCACGGTGTGCTACGCCAGCCCCGGCCCGGCCTGTTCCGGCCACTCGCACCAGGGATACGGTGCGCGTCGCCAGCTCAGCCCGGCCTGTTCCTACTCCACGCACCAGGGATACGGTGCGCTTCGCCAGCCCGGCCCGGCCTGTTCCCGGCCACTCGCACCAGGGATACGGTGCGCGTACGCCAGCCCAGCCCGGCCTGTTCCTACTCCACGCACCAGGGATACGGTGCGCCGCCAGCCCGGCCCGGCCTGTTCCGGCCACTCGCACCAGGGATACGGTGCGCGCCGCCAGCCCAGCCCGGCCTGTTCCGGCCACTCGCACCAGGGATACGGTGCGCGTCGCCAGCCCAGCCCGGCCTGTTCCTGCTCCACGCACCAGGGATACGGTGCGCTTCGCCAGCCCAGCCCGGCCTGTTGCTTCTCTCCGCACTAGGCTTAATGTGAGTCCCCAGGGTCCAGCATGCCCTGTTCCGGCTCTCCGCACTAGCCCTTATGTGCGTTCCCAGGGTCCAGCATGCCCTGTTGCTTCTCCCCGCACTAGCCCTGAGATGCGTGTCCTCAGCCCGGTACCTCCAGTTCCGGCACCACGCATCAGGCCTACGGTGCGTCCCCAGGGCCAAGCATGCCCTGTTGCTGCTTCCCGCACTAGCCCTGAGATGCGTGTCCTCAGCCCGGTACCTCCAGTTCCGGCACCACGCATCAGGCCTACGGTGCGTCCCCAGGCCAAGCATGCCCTGTTGCTTCTCCCCGCACTCAGCCCTGAGATGCGTGTCCTCAGCCCGGTACCTCCTGTTCCGGCACCACGCACCAGGCCTACGATGGCGCCTCAGACGGCCAGAGTCTGCCGTCTGCCCAACGGGGCCTGAACTGTCCGTCTGCCCAACGCCCGTCTGAACTGCCCGTCTGCCCAACGGCGCCTGAACTGCCCGTCTGCCCAACGCCGTCTGAACTGTCCGTCTGCCAAGCGCTGCAGGAACTGCCCGTCTGTACTGAGCCTGCAAAGCCGCCCGTCTGCCATGAGCCTTCAGAGCCGTCCCGGGCCAGACCGGAGCCGCTAGAGCTCTCCGCCAGACAGGAGCAGCCAGAGCCTTCCGCCAGACAGGATCAGCCAGAGCCTTCCGCCAGACAGGAGCAGCCAGAGCCTTCCGCCAGACAGGATCAGCCAGAGCCTTCTGCCAGACCAGGATCAGCCAGAGCCTTCTGCCAGACAGGATCAGCCAGAGCCTTCTGCCAGACAGGATCAGCCAGAGCCTTCTGCCAGACAGGATCAGCCAGAGCCTTCTGCCAGACAGGATCAGCCAGAGCCTTCTGCCAGACAGGATCAGCCAGAGCCTTCTGCCAGACAGGATCAGCCAGGAGCCTTCCGCCAGCCAGGATCCGCCAGAGCCGTCCAGCCAGGATCCGCCTGAGCCAGCCAGCCAGGATCCGCCAGCTAGTCAGGTACTGTCCCTAGCCCGGTGCTGCCCCTTAGTCCGGTGCTGCCCCCTTAGCCCGGTGCTGCCCCTTAGCCCGGGTGCTGTCCCTTAGCCCGGTGCTGCCCCCTTAGCCCGGTGCTGCCTCTAAGTCCGGTGCTGCCTCTAAGTCCGGTGCTGCCCCTTAGTCCGGTGCCGCCCCTTAATCCAGGTGGGTTTAGTTGGGGGGTGGTCATGTGGAGGGGGCTACGGAAGCGGATAGTGTCAAAGGTGGGGTGGGGACCACGACCTGGGCCAGAGCCGCCACCATGGACAGACGCCCACCCAGACCCTCCCCTAGACTGTATGCTGGTGCGCCCGGAGTTCGCACCTTTAGGGGGGGGTACTGTGACACTCTGGCTCCATGGACTTTGTTATTTGAGCCAGGGTTGTTCATTTTTCATTTTGGGTGTAGTTCTATGTGGGATCTAGTTGGTTCATTTCTATGTTTGGTTTTGATGTTGATTTAGTCATATGACTCCCAATCGGAGGTAACGAGTGTCAGCTGTCGGCTCGTTATCTCTGATTGGGAGCCATATTTATACTGTGTGGTTTCACCTTGGTTTTGTGGGTTTTTGTTTCCTTGTTGCTGTTAGTCTATATCAGTATTGGACTTCACTTTCGTCAATTTTGGTTTGTTGTTTTTGATCGTGGTTTCTTATTAATAAAGTCTACGATGTTCGCTCAACACGCTGCGCTTTGGTCTCCTCCTTTCGACAATCGTGACATTAGGTCGTGCTTATGGCAGTGTTTTGTAGAGTTTCAAGTAAAGTGTCACAATATAATGAGAAATGTTTGATCTCTTACACATAGGGTAGACAAAGTGTGTCTCTGCCTCAGAGGAAGAGGGCGAGACAAGGTAATCGTCACACTCGTTGGAGCTGAATGACCCTGAGTGGTTCCTGAGGCGGGACTTTGTGACGTCATCAGTGGTCGCCATTACGTGTCGTAGGGTGTCGTTAAGGTACCGTTTCAGCAAGCTGCTCTTGTACTTGGGGGGTGGAGCGATGTAGTCAGCACTGTAGGCGGGATCAGTCCTTTTCTCCTGTTTGATGACACTCTCGAGGGAGGGCCTGGAGAGCTCTGATTGGCTAGCTGGGGTTTGTAAGGGACACTCGTCATCTGCAACATGGGGTAAACCAAAAAAAAAAACATTGGTCCCCATCAACTGGTCTCCAAAAGAGGCTGATATCTTTTTTTTATTTTTTTGGGGGGGGATAGATTGTAGATTCAATGTAATAGTGCAGATAGATTGTAGATTCAATGTAATTGTCTGCATCATTTCCAATCCCCCCATATACACTACCGATCAAAAGTTTGGACACACCTACTCATTCAAGGGTTTTTCTTTATTCTTACTATTTTCTACATTATAGAATAATAGTGAAAACATCAAAACTATGAAATAACACATATGGAATCATGTAGAAACCAAAAAAGTGTTAAACAAATCAAAATATATTTTATATTTGAGATTCTTCAAATAGCCACCCTTTGCCTTGATGACAGCTTTGCACACTCTTGGCATTCTCTCAACCAGTTTCATGAGATAGTCACCTGGAATGTATTTCAATTAACAGGTGTGCCTTTTTAAAAGTTTATTTGTGGAATTTCTTTCCTTCTTAATGTGTTTGAGCCAATCAGTTGTGTTGTGACAAGGTAGGGCTGGTATACAGAAGATAGCCCTATTTGGTAAAAGACCAAGTGCATATTATGGCAAGAACAGCTCAAATAAGCAAAGAAAAACGACAGTCCATCATTACTTTAAGACATAAAGGTCAGTCAATCAGGAAAATGTCAAGAACTATGAACGTTTCTTCAAGCGCAGTCGCAAAAACCATCAAGCGCTATGATGAAACTGGCTCTCATGAGGACCGCCACAGGAAAGGAAGAGTTAGGATACGTTCATTACAGCTAACTGCACCTCAGATTGCAGCCCAAATAAATGCTTCACTGAGTTCAAGTAACAGAAACATCTCAACATCAACTGTTCAGAGGAGACTGAGTGAATCAGGCCTTCATGGTCGAATTGCTGCAAAGAAACCACTACTAAAGGACACCAATAAGAAGAAGAGACTTGCTTGGGCCAAGAAACACAAGCAATGGACATTAGACCGGTGGAAATCTGTCCACATTTGAGATTTTTGGTTCCAACCGCCATGTCCTTGTGAGACGCAGAGTAGCTGAACGGATGATCTCCGTATGTGTGGTTCCCACCGTGAAGCATGGAGGAGGAGGCGCGATAGTGTGGGGGTGCTTTGCTGGTGACACTGTCTGTGATTTATTTAGAATTCAAGGCACACTTAACCAGCATGGCTACCACAGCATTCTGCAGTGATACGTCATCCCATCTGGTTTGCGCTTAGTGAGTCTATCACTTGTTTTTCAACAGGACAATGACCCAACACACTTCCAGGCTGTGTAAGGGCTGTTTTACCAAGAAGGAGAGTGATGGAGTGCTGCATCAGATGACCTGGCCTCCACAATCACCCGACCTCAACCCAATTGAGATTGTTTGGGATGAGTTGGACCGCAGAGTGGAGGAAAAGCAGCCAACAAGTGCTCAGCATATGTGGGAACTCCTTCAAGACTGTTGGAAAAGCATTCCAGGTAAAGCTGGTTGAGAGAATGCCAAGAGTGTGCAAAGCTGTCATCAAGGCAAAGGGTGGCTACTTTGAAGAATCTAAAATCTAAAATATATTTTGATTTGTTTAACACTTTTTTGGTTACTACATGATTCCATATGTGTTATTTCATAGTTTTGATGTCTTCACTATTATTCTACAATGTAGAAAATAGTCAAAATAAAGAAAAAACCTTGAATGAGTAGGTGTGTCCAAACGTTTTACTGATACTGTATATAACATTCTATTGGTTGCAAGAATTTTGTATAATAATTTAAATAGAAACATTTTTAGTTTTGAATCCGGTGTTGTTTTGCATATCAGTTCATTAACCATGTGCCATGGAATCGGTACATCGAAAAATCTCTTCCCAACTAGTTAGCAATCTACAGTGAGGGAAAAAAGTATTTGATCCCCTGCTGATTTTGTACGTTTGCCCACTGACAAAGACATGATCCTCTGTAGCTCAGCTGGTAGAGCACGGCGCTTGTAACGCCAAGGTAGTGGGTTCGATCCCCGGGACCACCCATACACACACAAAAAAATGTATGCACGCATGACTGTAAGTCGCTTTGGATAAAAGCGTCTGCTAAATGGCATATTATTATATTATATGATCAGTCTATAATTTTAATGGTAGGTTTATTTGAACAGTGAGAGACAGAATAACAACACAAAAATCCAGAAAAACGCATGTCAAAAATGTTATAAATTGATTTGCATTTTAATGAGGGAAATACAGTGGGGAAAAATATTATTTAGTCAGCCACCAATTGTGCAAGTTCTCCCGCTTAAAAAGATGAGAGGGGCCTGTAATTTTCATCATATGTACACGTCAACTATGACAGACAAATTGAGATTTTTTTTTCTCCAGAAAATCACATTGTAGGATTTTTAATGAATTTTTTTGCAAATTATGGTGGAAAATAAGTATTTGGTCACCTACAAACAAGCAAGATTTCTGGCTCTCACAGACCTGTAACTTCTTCTTTAAGAGGCTCCTCTGTCCTCCACTCGTTACCTGTATTAATGGCACCTGTTTGAACTTGTTATCAGTATAAAAGACACCTGTCCACAACCTCAAACAGTCACACTCCAAACTCCACTATGGCCAAGACCAAAGAGCTGTCAAAGGACACCAGAAACAAAATTGTAGACCTGCACCAGGCTGGGAAGACTGAATCTGCAATAGGTAAGCAGCTTGGTTTGAAGAAATCAACTGTGGGAGCAATTATTAGGAAATGGAAGACATACAAGACCACTGATAATCTCCCTCGATCTGGGGCTCCACGCAAGATCTCACCCCGTGGGGTCAAAATGATCACAAGAACGGTGAGCAAAAATCCCAGAACCACACGGGGGGACCTAGTGAATGACCTGCAGAGAGCTGGGACCAAAGTAACAAAGCCTACCATCAGTAACACACTACGCCGCCAGGGACTCAAATCCTGCAGTGCCAGACGTGTCCCCCTGCTTAAGCACGTACATGTCCAGGCCCGTCTGAAGTTTGCTAGAGTGCATTTGGATGATCCAGAAGAGGATTGGGAGAATATCATTTGGTCAGATGAAACCAAAATAGAACTTTTTGGTAAAAACTCAACTCGTCGTGTTTGGAGGACAAAGAATGCTGAGTTGCATCCAAAGAACACCATACCTACTGTGAAGCATGGGGGTGGAAACATCATGCTTTGGGGCTGTTTTTCTGCAAAGGGACCAGGACGACTGATCCGTGTAAAGGAAAGAATGAATGGGGCCATGTATCGTGAGATTTTGAGTGAAAACCTCCTTCCATCAGCAAGGGTATTGAAGATGAAACGTGACTGGGTCTTTCAGCATGACAATGATCCCAAACACACCGCCTGGGCAACGAAGGAGTGGCTTCGTAAGAAGCATTTCAAGGTCCTGGAGTGGCCTAGCCAGTCTCCAGATCTCAACCCCATAGAAAATCTTTGGAGGGAGTTGAGGATGTCAGCGACAAGATTGTAGACCTACACAAGGCTGGAATGGGCTACAAGAACATCGCCAAGCAGCTTGGTGAGAAGGTGACAACAGTTGGTGCGATTATTCGCAAATGGAAGAAACACAAAAGAACTGTCAATCTCCCTCATCCAGGGGCTCCATGCAAAATCTCACCTCGTGGAGTTGCAATGATCATGAGAACGGTGAGGAATCAGCCCAGAACTACACGGGAGGATCATGTCAATGATCTCAAGGCAGCTGGGACCATAGTCACCAAGAAAACAATTGGTAACACACTATGCCGTGAAGGACTGAAATCCTGCAGCGCCCGCAAGGTCCCCCTGCTCAAGAAAGCACATATACATGCCTGTCTGAAGTTTGCCAATGAACATCTGAATGATTCAGAGGAGAACTGGGTGAAAGTGTTGTGGTCAGATGAGACCAAAATCGAGCTTTTTGGCATCAACTCAACTCGCCGTGTTTGGAGGAGGAGGAATGTTGCCTATGAACACCATCCCCACCGTCAAACATGGAGGTGGAAACATTATGCTTTGGGGTTGTTTTTCTGCTAAGGGGACAGGACAACTTTACCGCATCAAAGGGACGATGGACGGGGCCATGTACCGTCAAATCTTGGGTGAGAAGCTCCTTCCCTCAGCCAGGGCATTGAAAATGGGTCATGGATGGGTATTCCAGCATGACAATGACCCAAAACACACGGCCAAGGCAACAAAGGAGCGGCTCAAGAAGAAGCACATTAAGGTCCTGGAGTGGCCTAGCCAGTCTCCAGACCTTAATTCCATAGAAAATCTGTGGAGGGAGCTGAAGGTTCGAGTTGCCAAACGTCAGCCTCGAAACCTTAATGACTTGGAGAAGATCTGCAAAGAGGAGTGGGACAAAATCCCTCCTGAGATGTGTGCAAACCTGGTGGCCAACTACAAGAAACGTCTGACCTCTGTGATTGCCAACAAGGGTTTTCCCACCAAGTACTAAGTCATGTTTTGCAGAGGGGTCAAATACTTATTTCCCTCATTAAAATGCAAATCAATTTATAACATTTTTGACATGCGTTGTTTTGGATTTTTTTGTTGTTATTCTGTCTCTCACTGTTCAAATAAACCTACCATTAAAATTATAGACTGATAATTTCTTTGTCAGTGGGCAAACGTACAAAATCAGCAGGGGATCAAATACTTTTTTCCCTCACTGTATATGGCAC
Source organism: Coregonus clupeaformis (assembly GCF_020615455.1). Classification (NCBI taxonomy): domain Eukaryota; kingdom Metazoa; phylum Chordata; class Actinopteri; order Salmoniformes; family Salmonidae; genus Coregonus; species Coregonus clupeaformis. Next base: position 4,488,828 of record NC_059205.1, on the reverse strand, counting down.
AGCTGTCAATTTTTTGGTCCTTAAATTAAACTGGGATACTTTTTTATTTATCACAATTTTCTTTAACCGATCTTGGTCTTTAATGCAGGGCCGACAGACAAGTTCCTTACTTTTTCCCCCCTTCCACTTGTCTCTTCCATTTTTGAGGTCTCACATTACTTTTTTAGTTTACTCTCTTTAGACACAAAGACACTCTGGTCGTTATTTATTTTCTATCTTATCTTGTACTCTGCATTGTTGGAAAAGGACCCGTAAGTAAGCATTTCACTGTTAGTCTACACCTGTTGTCTACGAAGCATGTGAAAAATAAGATTTTATTTGTTAAAAGGTAATCAACTCTATTACTTAACAAAATTACACAGACAGTTGATTTTGTATAACATTATTTGCCAGTGTTAATTGTCAACTTTTTTTTTACAGAGTTGCAGAAACTCTGTAAAAGTGTTAAAAACCTAACATTTTCTAAAGTAATACATTAACTCTGTGTGGTACGGGACATTAGTTTGTGAGTGTTACGATGAACACTTTTAGAGTTGATTTCACACTTGCAGTGTTGTTATGTGTGATGCATATTTGTTGGAATTACATCCCCAGCTCTAACCTTGCTTAGTCTACCCGCAGCCCCTCTTACCCTCAGAGTTGGTGTCTTCACTGCTGACACTCAGTCTCTCAGCGTTGCCCTGAATGTATTTGTTGTAGAGTTTGATCCGTAGAGCCCAACTCAGGTCTGGCTGCCTCACTGTGTTCTTCAGCCTCCGCCGGGCATTGGCAAACCAGTTAGACACCTGCAGCATAAACATAAAGAAAGGAAAACAGGAATTCTATGTGTATTTCAGAACTTCAACCTGTCAGCTACATTTTTCACTGACTGGTTTCTACTTCCATGGTTAATCCATAAGAACCATGAATTACTAGCCCATACCTCTGCTTTGAGGGCTTTGCCTCAGTTCCCCTAAACTAAAGTCATGTCTCAGTTCCCCTGTACTAAAGTCATGTCTCAGTTCCCCTATACTAAAGTCATGTCTCAGCTCCCCTATACTAAAGCCATGTCTCAGCTCCCCTGTACCCCTATACTAAAGTCATGCCTCAGTTCCCCTATACTAAAGTCATGTCTCAGTTCCCCTGTACTAAAGTCATGTCTCAGCTCCCCTGTACTAAAGTCATGTCTCAGCTCCCCTATACTAAAGTCATGCCTCAGTTCCCCTATACTAAAGTCATGTCTCAGTTCCCCTGTACTAAAGTCATGTCTCAGCTCCCCTGTACTAAAGTCATGTCTCAGCTCCCCTGTACTAAAGCCATGTCTCAGCTCCCCTATACTAAAGTCATGTCTCAGTTCCCCTATACTAAAGGCATGTCTCAGTTCCCCTGTACTAAAGTCATGTCTCAGCTCCCCTATACTAAAGTCATGTCTCAGTTCCCCTATACTAAAGGCATGTCTCAGTTCCCCTGTACTAAAGTCATGTCTCAGTTCCCCTATACTAAAGTCATATCTCAGCTCCCCTGTACTAAAGTCATGTCTCAGCTCACCTGTACTAAAGTCATGTCTCAGTTCCCCTGTACTAAAGTCATGTCTCAGCTCCCCTATACTAAAGTCATGTCTCAGTTCCCCTATACTAAAGTCATGTCTCAGTTCCCCTATACTAAAGTCATGTCTCAGCTCCCCTGGACTAAAGTCATGTCTCAGCTCCCCTGTACTAAAGTCATGTCTCAGTTCCCCTATACTAAAGTCATGTCTCAGCTCCCCTGTACTAAAGGCATGTCTCAGTTCCCCTATACTAAAGTCATGTCTCAGTTCCCCTATACTAAAGTCATGTCTCAGTTCCCCTATACTAAAGTCATGTCTCAGTTCCCCTATACTAAAGTCATGTCTCAGCTCCCCTATACTAAAGTCATGTCTCAGCTCCCCTATACTAAAGTCATGTCTCAGTTCCCATGTACTAAAGTAATGTCTCAGCTCCCCTATACTAAAGTCATGTCTCAGTTCCCCTATACTAAAGTCATGTCTCAGTTCCCCTATACTAAAGTCATGTCTCAGTTCCCCTGTACTAAAGTCATGTCTCAGCTCCCCTGTACTAAAGACATGTCTCAGCTCCCCTGTACCAAAGTCATGTCTCAGCTCCCCTGTACTAAAGTCATGTCTCAGTTCCCCTGTACTAAAGTCATGTCTCAGTTCCCCTATACTAAAGTCATGTCTCAGCTCCCCTGTACTAAAGTCATGTCTCAGTTCCCCTATACTAAAGTAATGTCTCAGGTCCCCTATACTAAAGTCATATCTCAGCTCCCCTATACTAAAGTCATGTCTCAGTTCCCCTGTACTAAAGTCATGTCTCAGCTCCCCTATACTAAAGTCATATCTCAGCTCCCCTATACTAAAGTCATGTCTCAGCTCCCCTATACTAAAGTCATGTCTCAGCTCCCCTATACTAAAGTCATGTCTCAGCTCCCCTATACTAAAGTCATGTCTCAGTTCCCCTATACTAAAGTCATGTCTCAGCTCCCCTATACTAAAGTCATGTCTCAGCTCCCCTATACTAAAGTCATGTCTCAGTTCCCCTGTACTAAAGTCATGTCTCAGCTCCCCTATACTAAAGTAATGTCTCAGCTCCCCTATTCTAAAGTCATGTCTCAGTTCCCCTATACTAAAGTCATGTCTCAGTTCCCCTATACTAAAGTCATGTCTCAGTTCCCCTGTACTAAAGTCATGTCTCAGTTCCCCTGTACTAAAGTCATGTCTCAGCTCCCCTGTACTAAAGTCATGTCTCAGCTCCCCTGTACTAAAGTCATGTCTCAGCTCCCCTGTACTAAAGTCATGTCTCAGTTCCCCTATACTAAAGTCATGTCTCAGTTCCCCTGTACTAAAGTCATGTCTCAGCTCCCCTATACTAAAGTCATATATCAGCTCCCCTATACTAAAGTCATGTCTCAGCTCCCCTATACTAAAGTAATGTCTCAGTTCCCCTATACTAAAGTCATGTCTCAGCTCCCCTATACTAAAGTCATATCTCAGCTCCCCTATACTAAAGTCATGTCTCAGCTCCCCTATACTAAAGTCATGTCTCAGCTCCCCTATACTAAAGCCATGTCTCAGCTCCCCTATACTAAAGTCATGTCTCAGCTCCCCTATACTAAAGTCATATCTCAGCTCCCCTATACTAAAGTCATGTCTCAGCTCCCCTATACTAAAGTCATGTCTCAGCTCCCCTATCCTAAAGTCATGTCTCAGCTCCCCTATCCTAAAGTCATGTCTCAGCTCCCCTATTCTAAAGTCATGTCTCAGCTCCCCTATACTAAAGTCATGTCTCAGCTCCCCTATACTAAAGTCATGTCTCAGCTCCCCTGTACTAAAGTCATGTCTCAGTTCCCCTATCCTAAAGTCATGTCTCAGCTCCCCTGTACTAAAGTCATGTCTCAGCTCCCCTATACTAAAGTCATGTCTCAGCTCCCCTATACTAAAGTAATGTCTCAGTTCCCCTATACTAAAGTCATGTCTCAGTTCCCCTATCCTAAAGTCATGTCTCAGCTCCCCTGTACTAAAGTCATGTCTCAGCTCCCCTATACTAAAGTCATGTCTCAGCTCCCCTATACTAAAGTCATGTCTCAGTTCCCCTATACTAAAGTAATGTCTCAGTTCCCCTATACTAAAGTCATGTCTCAGTTCCCCTATCCTAAAGTCATGTCTCAGCTCCCCTGTACTAAAGTCATGTCTCAGCTCCCCTATACTAAAGTCATGTCTCAGCTCCCCTATACTAAAGTCATGTCTCAGCTCCCCTATACTAAAGTCATGTCTCAGCTCCCCTATACTAAAGTCATGTCTCAGCTCCCCTGTACTAAAGTCATGTCTCAGCTCCCCTATACTAAAGTCATGTCTCAGCTCACCTGTACTAAAGTCATGTCTCAGCTCCCCTATACTAAAGTCATGTCTCAGTTCCCCTGTACTAAAGTCATGTCTCAGCTCCCCTATACTAAAGTCATGTCTCAGTTCCCCTGTACTAAAGTCATGACTCAGCTCCCCCTATACTAAAGTCATGTCTCAGCTCACCTGTACTAAAGTCATGTCTCAGCTCCCCTATACTAAAGTCATGTCTCAGTTCCCCTGTACTAAAGTCATGTCTCAGCTCCCCTATACTAAAGTCATGTCTCAGTTCCCCTGTACTAAAGTCATGTCTCAGCTCCCCTATACTAAAGTCATGTCTCAGTTCCCCTGTACTAAAGTCATGACTCAGCTCCCCTATACTAAAGTCATGTCTCAGCTCACCTGTACTAAAGTCATGTCTCAGCTCCCCTATACTAAAGTCATGTCTCAGTTCCCCTGTACTAAAGTCATGTCTCAGCTCCCCTATACTAAAGTCATGTCTCAGTTCCCCTGTACTAAAGTCATGTCTCAGTTCCCCTATACTAAAGTCATGTCTCAGCTCCCCTATACTAAAGTCATGTCTCAGTTCCCCTATACTAAAGTCATGTCTCAGCTCACCTGTACTAAAGTCATGTGGGACCCCAGGGCGAGCAGGACCTTCTCTGTCTTGGTGGGGTAGGGGTTATCCCTGTGTGTGTACAGCCACTGCTTCAGCGGCCTCGCCATGTCCTGCAGCGCCTGCCGCTTGTAGCGAACTTTGACCCCGCCCAGACGAGACCTGTGGTGAGGTGATATATGATATAACAACGCATACTTCTCTTATGGGAGAGGACTTGTCATCATTTCATAGTTTATTGCAAGGATAGAGTTGCTATACCTGATAGTTCAGGGACGGACTAGGACCACAAATCAGCCCGGGCATTTTTTACACGGGCAAAAAAAATAATCCTCAATAATAATAATAATAATAATAACAATAATATGCCATTTTGCAGACGCTTTTATCCAAAGCGACTTACAGTCATGTGTGCATACATTTTTACGTATCAAGACCTCCACACCGGCCCGTTTTTTTTCTTGAGGCCCACATTATTAGCCAAATAATGATCATTTTGTGTAAAACCCCCAATGTAGACAGGCAAACTGGGCAAAAAATGGACCAGCCCATCTGGCATCAAAATGAGAGAAATCCTAATTGGTCTTTTTATACCAATCAAATCATAATAAGCAACTTTTACTGTAATACAGTCATAGTTAATGTTTTCCCTTTCAGGATTTAATCATGATTGAGGATGTGTTGTTGGTGACATGATCTGTAGGTGTCACTGTTGGGCTGTGGAAGCTTCCCAAAGTTGTCTCTCCCTGATGGGGATGTGTGGGTCAGGTTCCTTATTAATTAAAGAGGTGTTCTTGTCCTGCACATATAACCTGGTTCTCCCAATCAATTCAAACGTTTGATCATGATATATGTCATTTCCCCTCAATCTGAATAATTCATGTTACTATATATCTATCTTAGTTTTTATTTTACATATGACACTATTTTCACAGCATTACAGATTACAGCCAATTTTCTATATACTTAATAAAATATCAACACTGTTTTTTGTATTAAAAAAAAAATGCAAATATGGGACTGCACTGAAGATGTTTGAAAATGCATCTCATCAATGTGGGTTTTACTTGTACCTTTAGTAAGTTGCGCTGTATTTGACAAAAATAAGAGAAAATGTGCTTACCCATACCTCCTGTCTACAACAGGGTTGTCTTCTATTGCCTCTTGGCATAGTAAGTCTGTATACTGTCCATCTGTTACCAGACAGTCCACACTGTTTCTCTCCTCCTCACTCCTGTGCTCCTCCAAAATATTGTGTTGATTTGACCTCTTGACAACAATCATGTTCATCTTTCGATTGCTTGTTTTAGCCCAAACAACATCAGGCGCAACTGCAGAAGTTGAAATCCGAATAGGTGCAGCAACTTCCCCATCCACACTGTGATGGATATGAGCAGAGAAGTAACCCAAAGTCTCTGCGCTCAGAACTTAAGCCATCGAGCCAAACGACAGCCCATCTGGAGGAGCCCTTAGAACCAGACCTTTTAGGAACCAGACACTGATGTCAGTCTTGACTTTACCAATGAGAGGGTGTTGTCTGTAGAGGAGGATGGGATGAACATGTTGAAGCTGCTTAGGCTTCTTTGGGGAGTTCAAGTAACCTGCTCTCTTGCGTCTAACTGGCTGTCCCTAGCACTTTTCAGCATCCAATTAAAAGTGGAGACATCTCTCTGCTCGGTGGAGGGAGCTGTTCACTTTATTCCAGGAGTACCCAGACTAGGAATAATAATAATATAATAATATGTAACAAGAACGCCAATAGATGAAGTAATGGGTATGGATTGTGACTGGGATCAGCACATTTTGGGCACTTTACTTTTGAGCTTTTTCTTTATGTTTGTAAGAGTTAATGTAGGCTATTTGATGTCCCAATGTTCTGATGCTTAGGTCGTCTGAAGCATGCACCCGATATATATATATATATATATATACACTACCGGTCAAAGGTTTTAGAACACCTACTCATTCAAGGGTTTTTCTTTATTTTTTACTATTTTCTACATTGTAGAATAACAGTGAAGACATCAAAACGATGAAATAACACATATAGAATCATGTAGAAACCAAAAAAAGTGTTAAACAAATCAAAATATATTTTATATTTGAGATTCTTCAAATAGCCACCCTTTGCCTTGATGACAGCTTTGCACACTCTTGGCATTCTCTCAACCAGCTTCATGAGGTAGTCACCTGGAATGCCTTTCAATTAACAGGTGTGCCTTCTTAAAAGTTAATTTGTGGAATTTCTTTCCTTCTTAATTTGTTTGAGCCAATCAGTTGTGTTGTGACAAGGTAGGGGGGGTATACAGAAGATTTTTGGTAAAAGACCAAGTCCATATTATGGCAAGAACAGCTCAAATAAGCAAAGAGAAACGACAGTCCATCATTACTTTAAGACATGAAGTTCAGTCAATACGGAACATTTCAAGAACTTTGAAAGTTTCTTCAAGTGCAGTCGCAAAAACCATTAAGCGCTATGATGAAACTGGCTCTCATGAGGACCGCCACAGGAACGGAAGACCCAGACTTACCTCTGCTGCAGAGGATAAGTTCATTAAAGTTACCAGCCTCAGAAATTGCAGCCCAAATAAATGCTTCACAGAGTTCAAGTAACAGACACATATCAACATCAACTGTTCAGAGGAGACTGTGTGAATCAGGCCTTCATGGTCGAATTGATGCAAAGAAACCACTACTAAATGACACCAATAAGAAGAAGAGACTTGCTTGTGCCAAGAAACACAAGCAATTTACATTAGACCGGTGGAAATGTGTCCTTTGGTCTGGTGTCCAAATTTGAGATTTTTGTTTCCAACCGCCGTGTCTTTGTGAGACGTAGTGTGGGTGAACGGATGATCTCCGCATGTGTATTTCCCACCGTAAAGCATGGAGGAGGAGGAGGTGTTATGGTGTGGGGGTGCTTTGCTGGTGACACTGTCTGTGATTTATTTAGAATTCAATTCACACTTAACCAGCATGGCTACCACAGCATTCTGCAGCGATACGCCATCCCATCTGGTTTGGGCTTAGTGGGACTTAGTGGGACTATCATCCTCCAGGCTGTGTAAGGGCTATTTTACCAAGTAGGAGAGTGATGGAGTGCTGCATCAGATGACCTGGCCTCCACAATCCCCCGACCTCAACCCAATTGAGATGGTTTGGAATGAGTCGGACCGCAGAGTGAAGGAAAAGCAGCCAACAAGTGCTCAGCATATGTGGGAACTTCTTCAAGACTGTTGGAAAAGCATTCCAGGTGAAGCTGGTTGAGAGAATGCCAAGAGTGTGCAAAGCTGTCATCAAGGCAAAGGGTGGCAATTTGAAGAATCTGAAATATAAAATATATTTTGATTTGTTTAATACTTTTTTGGTTACTACATTATCCCATATGTGTTATTTCATAGTTTTGATGTCTTCACTATTATTCTACAATGTAGAAAATAGTAAAAATAAAGGAAAACCCTTGAATGAGTAGGTGTTCTAAAACTTTTGACCGGTAGTGTATATATAAATATTTTTTGCTGCATTCAAATGTGGCCGCAGTGTACCTATAGATGTGCTAATGCTAAAAATACATTAAAAAGTCTTCTTCTCATGAACCATAAGTCAGATTGACTCCAGATGAGGTATATAGACTCAATGAATTAGCCTCTAATGAATTAGAGAATGGCTTAGTTGTCTGACACATGCCCCCGATATTTACTTCATGAGGATCATGAAACCGTGTCGTTTCCACAACTGCCATGTCAGCAGATAATATACGTTTTTACCAAGGGATTCTGGAAATGTATAGGTGCAATGACATGGTTTCTAATGCCCACTGAAACCGCAGTGTTTTATATTAACTCTAACTGGGTGTATAACTGGATGTCAACGTAGCTCATCATAAGAGTGAGTTAGTTACGTTAGGGATTCAAAAGGAAGGCAGTAGAAAACAAACCATTTTACAGAAAACTTGACATCAAGTGTAGTAACACTGTAATTGCACTAGTAACAACTTGTAACATGTTACATAGTCCCACAGTAATTACATAGCAATAGAGTTGAGCGGTTGTGGTAAGACCAATAGGGGATTGTTCCTAAAGTACTATGTAACAGCAGTGGACAGGTATAAGAGTAACTTCAAGTGTTACCAGACATTTGAAAAATATATTTTGTTTTACAACATCAGTGCACCCCACCCTAAACAACAGAGAGAGAGAGAGAGAGAGAGAGAGAGAGAGAGAGAGAGAGAGAGAGAGAGAGAGAGAGAGAGAGAGAGAGAGAGAGAGAGAGAGAGAGAGAGAGAGAGAGAGAGAGAGAGAGAAGGACACAGACAGAGAGAGAGAGAAGGACACAGACAGAGAGAGAGAGAAGGACACAGACCGAGAGAGAGAAGGACACAGAGCGAGAGAGAGAGAGAGAAGGACACAGACCGAGAGAGAGAGAGAGAGAGACACAGACCGAGAGAGAGAGAGAGAGAGAAGGACACAGAGAGAGAGAGAGAGAGAGAGAGAGAGAGAGAAGGACACAGAGAGAGAGAGAAAAATATATATATGGAAGTGTGCAAAAAAATGAAACAGCACTATAATTGATAGTCAGCTGTGGGACTGATAAAAACTGACAGAGACTTTTGACTGTTACTTTATGACAACCTTCAGGCTCTGTGCCCAGCACAATGTTGGACACTTAACTTTTACAGTAATCCCTCAAATGAAAAACAGTCAAATATGTGCCTCCAAATACTCCCAACACAAGGAGAGAATGTGTTGTTCTCAATCTCGAGTCTGTATTGCAGACAGTGCATACCTTCCACTGCAGTTTTACGCTATAATATACACTGAAAAAAATATAAATGCTGATTAAATAAATAGCATGATCATTACACAGGTGCACCTTGTGCTGGAGACAATAAAAGGCCACTCTGAAATGTGCAGTTTTGTCACAGAACACAATGACACAGATGTCTCAAGTTTTGAGGGAGCGTGCAATTGGCATGCTGACTGCAGGAATGTCCACAAGAGCTGTTGCCAGAGAATTTTATGTTCATTTCTCTACCATAAGCCGCCCCCAACGTTGTTTTAGAGAATTTGACAGTACGCTCAACCGGCCTCACAACCGCAGACCACGTGTATGGCGTTGTGTGGGTGAGCGGTTTGCTGATGTCAATGTTGTGGACAGAGTGCTCCATGGTGGCGGTGGGGTTATGGTATGGGCAGGCATAAGCTACGGACAACGAACACAATTGCATTTTATCAATGGCAATTTGAATGCACAGAGATACTGTGATGAGATCCTGAGGCCAACAGATGCATATCTGTATTCCTAGCCATGTGAAATCCATAGATTAGGACCTAATGAATTTATTTCAATTGACAGATTTCCTTATATGAACTGTAACTCAGTAAAATCTTTGAAATTGTTGCATGTTGCGTTTATATTTTTGTTCAGTGTAGTTGTAAACACCTTTAAACACCAGATTACCAACACACTACAACGTCAGTGTCTCTGCACTACTTGTCCTACACACGGCAGCTTAGTAGCACACATCAAGATATAGGTTCACTAATGTACTCTTCCCAGGACACTCAACCACACACAAAATTCAGCAGCAACAGGGGAGGTTCGGTTTGAACGTCTCAAAGCTGAAAAAACACATGCAGCATCTCCCATCAGGTACCATGAATTCCACACATGCATTCCTTAGCGGTAGTCTGAGAATATTACAGGACATGGCATCACAGCTCATAAAGTCATGTCCCTCAGTGATCCATTAGACTGCTCTTTCTTCATTCAGTAGCTTGGGGACCTGTAGAATAAAAACATTGGGAATTGACTTTGTCTCGTTTAGGTAGCTTGGAAATGTTATGTTCAACAATAAAACGGATCAGGTTGGTTTCCCTTCTCTCTCGAACCGGCGGTGTGTTTTGAGAGCGTTTCAGACCTATCCTGCTCGGACACGGTTCCATTATTGTGTCAACAGGGTCAGGGTGAGTTGAATGTAAATTCTAAAAATGAATCAAATTGTAACATGTCCAATTGCACTCTATTCTTGCTGTGAAACCTATTGCTTTAGTATGTATATATTAGAATCCCGGAGGTCCAAACAGGGTTAAAATAATTACATCACAATAAAACACAACAAAGCCTACATCATACATAACACAATGCATCAAACAAGACATAATTACATTATTACTCTCTTATTACAAATGTACAATATAAAATCCACAATACCACAGCATTTAGTGTGTAGAGTGTTAGTGTGTGTGTGTGTGTGTGTAGAGTGTTAGTGTGTGTGTGCGTATGCGTGTGTGTGTGTGTCTCTTCACAGTCCACATTGTGCCATTAGGTGTTGTTTTTTAAATCAGATTTTACTGCTTGCTTGTTATTCTCAGATAAATTTTTTCCTTAACATAGTCAAATAACTCAAGCATAGATTAACTTTTTTGTTCTAATTTGGCACACAGAAACTAGAGGCCATGAGTAACTTGGTCAAAAAGAATGGCGCCGATTGGCCTATAGGTGGCGCTGTTAGAAGCAGTCTCGCTTAAACCCTCATATCCGCCGCCCCGTTTGACCTAGAGACTTGAAACGATGTATGTACAATGGGGAAAAAAAGTATTTAGCCAGCCACCAATTGTGCAAGTTCTCCCACTTAAAAAGATGAGAGAGGCCTGTAATTTTCATCATAGGTACACGTCAACTATGACAGACAAATTGAGAAAAAAAATCCAGAAAATCACATTGTAGGATTTTTTATGAATTTATTTGCAAATTATGGTGGAAAATAAGTATTTGGTCACCTACAAACAAGCAAGATTTCTGGCTCTCACAGACCTGTAACTTCTTCTTTAAGAGGCTCCTCTGTCCTCCACTCGTTACCTGTATTAATGGCACCTGTTTGAACTTGTTATCAGTATAAAAGACACCTGTCCACAACCTCAAACAGTCACACTCCAAACTCCACTATGGCCAAGACCAAAGAGCTGTCAAAGGACACCAGAAACAAAATTGTAGACCTGCACCAGGCTGCAATAGGTAAGCAGCTTGGTTTGAAGAAATCAACTGTGGGAGCAATTATTAGGAAATGGAAGACATACAAGACCACTGATAATCTCCCTCGATCTGGGGCTCCACGCAAGATCTCACCCCGTGGGGTCAAAATGATCACAAGAACGGTGAGCAAAAATCCCAGAACCACACGGGGGGACCTAGTGAATGACCTGCAGAGAGCTGGGACCAAAGTAACAAAGCCTACCATCAGTAACACACTACGCCGCCAGGGACTCAAATCCTGCAGTGCAAGACGTGTCCCCCTGCTTAAGCCAGTACATGTCCAGGCCCGTCTGAAGATTGCTAGAGTGCATTTGGATGATCCAGAAGAGGATTGGGAGAATGTCATATGGTCAGATGAAACCAAAATATAACTTTTTGGTAAAAACTCAACTCGTCGTGTTTGGAGGACAAAGAATGCTGAGTTGCATCCAAAGAACACCATACCTACTGTGAAGCATGGGGGTGGAAACATCATGCTTTGGGGCTGTTTTTCTGCAAAGGGACCAGGACGACTGATCCGTGTAAAGGAAAGAATGAATGGGGCCATGTATCGTGAGATTTTGAGTGAAAACCTCCTTCCATCAGCAAGGGCATTGAAGATGAAACGTGGCTGGGTCTTTCAGCATGACAATGATCCCAAACACCGCCCGGGCAACGAAGGAGTGGCTTCGTAAGAAGCATTTCAAGGTCCTGGAGTGGCCTAGCCAGTCTCCAGATCTCAACCACATAGAAAATCTTTGGAGGGAGTTGAAAGTCCGTGTTGCCCAGCGACAGCCCCAAAACATCACTGCTCTAGAGGAGATCTGCATGGAGGAATGGGCCAAAACACCAGCAACAGTGTGTGAAAACCTTGTGAAGACTTACAGAAAACGTTTGACCTGTGTCATTGCCAACAAAGGGTATATAACAAAGTATTGAGAAACTTTTGTTATTGACCAAATACTTATTTTCCACCATAATTTGCAAATAAATTCATTAAAGATCCTACAATGTGATTTTCTGGAGAAAAAAAAATCTCATTTTGTCTGTCATAGTTGACGTGTACCTATGATGAAAATTACAGGCCTCTCTCAACTATTTAAGTGGGAGAACTTGCACAATTGGTGGCTAACTAAATACTTTTTTTCCCCACTGTAAGTAAGTATTTGACCCCCTCTCAATCAGAAAGATTTCTGGCTCCCAGGTGTCTTTTATAAAGGTAACGAGCTGAGATTAGGAGCACACTCTTAAAGGAAGTGCTCCTAATCTCCGTTTGTTACCTGTATAAAAGACACCTGTCCACAGAAGCAATCAATCAATCAGATTCCAAACTCTCCACCATGGCCAAGACCAAAGAGCTCTCCAAGGATGTCAGGGACAAGATTGTAGACCTACACAAGGCTGGAATGGGCTACAAGACCATCGCCAAGCAGCTTGGTGAGAAGGTGACAACAGTTGGTGCGATTATTTGCAAATGGAAGAAACACAAAATAACTGTCAATCTCCCTTGGCCTGGGGCTCCATGCAAGATCTCACCTCGTGGAGTTGCAATGATCATGAGAATGGTGAGGAATCAGCCCAGAACTACACAGGAGGATCTTGTCAATGATCTCAAGGCAGCTGGGACCATAGTCACCAAGAAAACAATTGGTAACACACTACGCCGTGAAGGACTGAAATCCTGCAGCGCCCGCAAGGTCCCCCTGCTCAAGAAAGCACATATACAGGCCCGTCTGAAGTTTGCCAATGAACATCTGAATGATTCAGAGGAGAACTGGGTGAAAGTGTTGTGGTCAGATGAGACCAAAATCGAGCTCTTTGGCATCAACTCAACTCGCCGTGTTTGGAGGAGGAGGAATGCTACCTATGACCCCAAGAACACCATCCCCACCGTCAAACATGGAGGTGGAAACATTATGCTTTGGGGGTGTTTCTCTGCTAAGGGGACAGGACAACTTCACCGTATCAAAGGGACGATGGACGGGGCCATGTACCATCAAATCTTGGGTGAGAACCTCCTTCCCTCAGCCAGGGCATTGAAAATGGGTCATGGATGGGTATTCCAGCATGGCAATGACCCAAAACACACGGCCAAGGCAACAAAGGAGTGGCTCAAGAAGAAGCACATTAAGGTCCTGGAGTGGCCTAGCCAGTCTCCAGACCTTAATCCCATAGAAAATCTGTGGAGGGGGCTGAAGGTTCGAGTTGCCAAGCGTCAGCCTCGAAACCTTAATGACTTGGAGAAGATCTGCAAAGAGGAGTGGGACAAAATCCCTCCTGAGATGTGTGCAAACCTGGTGGCCAACTACAAGAAACGTCTGACCTCTGTGATTGCCAACAAGAGTTTTGCCACCAAGTACTAAGTCATGTTTTGCAGAGGGGTCAAATACTTATTTCCCTCATTAAAATGCAAATCAATTGATACAATTTTTGACATGCGTTTTTCTGGAATTTTGTTGTTGTTATTCTGTCTCTCACTGTTCAAATAAACCTACTATTAAAATTATAGACTGAGCATGTCTTTGTCAGTGGGCGAACGTACAAAATCAGCAGGGGATCAAATACTTTTTTCCCTCACTGTATACTGTAGACTCAATTAATTAGCCTCTAATGAATTTGAGATTGATTAGTTGCTGCATTCAAAGTCGGCTACGCTACACCGCTAGATGGCACCATATCACACCAGGGCTATAAAACTGAACCGATGGACATGGGGCCATGAAATGTGTGTATTTAAACCTTATGTATATGAAGCTGTGTGAATGTAAAGTCACTGCAACCTCAGATGGCTGCACCAGACCAGTTGGTGGCACTATAGATGTCATTGGCACCAATGGCACCATAGGATACTAGAGCAATAACTATTGATCAAGTGGACTTTGTCTCATGCAAATTAATGTTAGATTTAAATGATGCAAACAAGGTACGGGTAGCTCCAACAAAATACAGGCACAGGGGAACAATCTACCCCGGCAATACAAGGTACGGGTAGCTCCACCGAGCTACACTCAACTCACATAAAACAATCACCCACAAGGACAAGGGGGGCAGAGGGAACACTTATACACGGACTAATGAGGGGATATGAACCAGGTGTGTGTAATTGACAAGACAAGACAAATGGAATGATGATATATGGAGCGGCAGTGGCTAGTAAGCCGGTGACGACGAACGCCGAAGCCTGCCCGAACAAGGAGGGGAGGCAGCCTCGGCGGAAGTCGTGACACTGTGAGAGTGTATTGAAGTATTTTGGAACTCTAATGTGGAGTGTACCAACTGAGATTTATTTACACAAACAGATTTAGACAAAATAAAGTCCAATACACTAATGCTGAAAATATTTAACAAATCTTACCATAAACCATTAGTCAAATTGACCCCTGAGTTGGTATATAAACTCAATACATGAAGTAATGACTTTAAGAATGATTACCTGCTGCATCCAACTTACAGCACTAGCCTAAACCTCACTTGCTTTGTTATCCAACTGATCTTCTGTCCTTTCTGTCATCATGTGAACCCCGTTCATGGCTGCTCGCAGCTATATTTAGGATTTCTATCCTCAAATAAAAATGTTAAATTTGACATTTTAGTCATTAAGCAGACGGTCTTATCCAGAGCGACTTACAGTTAGTGCGTTCATCTTAAGATAGCTAGGTGGGACAACCACATGACATCGTATACGTTTAGCTTGTGAAATATTGTTAGTTTACAAATTAGGAATCAATCATGTCAGTGTATATTTAACTTAATATTTAACTAAAGTTGTGAATCGATTTGATTGTGCAAATCGATGGTTATTATGATCAGTCTACTTTATAAGGCATTATAAAGGCTCATACATGCTTATAACAAGTTATAAAGCATTATACCTGGATGCTTTAAGTGAAGTGTTACCCTGGACATTCCTTCATCGTACTTCTCTAAAATGGATCATAGGTGAACTGCAAGCCACTGTAAACACAGAATAGAAGGATTTTCATTGAATCGTTACACTCTTGTCAGAGGGTGCCTGTGGATGCTCGGTGCGGTTTTTAAAAGTATATTGCCCACGCTGGATGGATCCATGGCTGGTGTCTTGCCGCAACAGACAGCATCCTAAAGTCTACATGAATTGGACAGTTGAATATGAACAATAAGCCACTATTTCATAATCAAATCAGTCCAACAGTAAAGCCTGTAACAACTTGTTCCCTAGTTCACACTAACACATCATTGCCCATGGGAATAGTTGCCATTTTCCAACCTAAAACTCCAGGATTGATATGACCTCTGAATAAAGTCTTCCTCTCGTAACTTCCCTCTCTCTTTGAAAATTCTACTCCCCTCATGCACCCTTAGACCTTGCATGTCATTTCCTAAATGAACCCACCCATACTGTTAAACAACTTGGACCACGCTTTTAATGTTTATTAATTGTGATGTTACTGAAAGTGCCGAAAACAGACTCATAATATGTTGTATTTCTCTAGAAGTCAAAATATAATGATTTTTTAGATGTTTTCTAAAACATGTATTTCAATGCTTCTGGACGATTCAGCCATATTTTCATCAAACAATCAAATACAATTAATAAATTACTAACTCCCAAGTGAGCTTGACCAATTATAGCCTGCTGTAAAGTAACGTCAGTGATTTGGTCTGCTCAGTCTAATTCCACCTCGTCTCTTAGTGTGTTCTCTAATAACGCTCTAGCGCCCTGAATCCCCGGGAAACACATAACTACCTTCACTTCTCATCACGCCGGTTTCCTCTTGAAGACATGATGGACACATTTACGCTCTTTCACACCCAATTGACTGCATAGTCCAAAAGAGGAAGGAAATTCCCCTGTACTCAAAGGAATGCATTCATTAAATGGAATTACATAAAGATTTACTGGGCGTGTTGTATGATCTATGTCATTCCCCTCATTAGCTGTGAAAACAATATCCACATCATTTTCCTTCCTCATGATGCCATCTATTTTGTGAAGTGCACCAGTCCCTCCTGCAGCAAAGTACCCCCACAGCTTGATGCTGCCACCCCCGTGCTTCACGGTTGGGATGTTGTTCTTCGGCTTGCAAGCCTTCCCCTTTTTCCTCCAAACATAACGATGGTCATTATGGCCAAACAGTTCTATTTTTGTTTCATCAGACCAGAGGACATTTCTCCAAAGAGTACGATCTTTGTCCCCATGTGCAGTTGCAAACCGTAGTCTGGCTTTTTTATGGTGGTTTTGGAGCAGTGGCTTCTTCCTTGCTGAGTGACCTTTCAGGTTATGTCGACATAGGACTTGTTTTACTGTGGATATAGATACTTTTGTACCTGTTTCCTCCAGCATCTTCACAAGGTCATTTGCTGTTGTTCTGGGATTGATTTGCACTTTTCGCACCAAAGTACGTTCATCCTCTAGGAGACAGAACACGTCTCCTTCCTGAGCGGTATGACGGCTGCGTGGTCCCATGGTGTTTATACTTGCGTACTATTGTTTGTACAAAGGAACGTGGTACCTTCAGGCGTTTGAAAATTGCTCCCAAGGATGAACCAGACTTGTGGAGGTCTACCATTCTTTTTCTGAGGTCTTGGCTGATTTCTTTTGATTTTCCCATGATGTCAAGCAAAGAGGCACTGAGTTTGAAGGTAGGCCTTAAAATACATCCACAGGTACACCTCCAATTGACTCAAATTATGTCAATTAGCCTATCAGAAGCTTCTAAAGCCATGACATCATTTTCTGGAATTTTCCAAGCTGTTTAAAGGCACAGTGAACTTAGTGTATGTAAACTTCTGACCCACTGGAATTGTGATACAGTGAATTATAAGTGAAATAATCTGTCTGTAAACAATTGTTGGAAAAATTACTTGTGTCATGCACAAAGTAGATGTCCTAACCGACTTGCCAAAACTATAGTTTGTTAACAAGAAATTTGTGGAGTGGTTGAAAAATGAGTTTTAATGTCTCCAACCTAAGTGTATGTAAACTTCCGAATTCAACTGTATGTAGTGAGTCTCTGGGTAATATTTTATCTGGGATACATTACAGTTTAATTGAGGTAGTGCAGCTGTCAAAGTAATTACACGCTTGTGTTTGTAACTTGGCGGGGAGAAGGTCTGTGTGGCCACAAGTTTTTGGAGATTTGTAATGTTTCGACCCTTGTTGCCAACGTAGAAATGCCAACTTCAAGAAAATAAAATCTGGCACACAGGCGACAGGGACCGATAGCACTGTTTTGGCCGTATAAATACTATGGTCAGACAGGAGGCATAGGGATCTGGATTCCTATAGTTCTTTAAGAGCCATGCTCTGTGACTAACCTGAAGCTGTGACTAATGCCTCCTGAGTGGCGCAGTGGTCTAAGGCACTGCATCGCAGTGCTAGCTGTGCCACTAGAGATCCTGGTTTGAATCCAGGCTCTGTCGTAGCCGGCCGCGACCGGGAGACCCATGGGGCGGCGCATAATTGGCCCAGCGTCGTCCAGGGTAGGGGAGGGAATGCCCGGCAGGGATGTAGCTCAGTTGATAGAGCATGGTGTTTGCAACGCCAGGGTTGTGGGTTCAATTCCCACGGGGGGCCAGTATGAAAAATAAAATAATGTATGCACTCACTAACTGTAAGTCGCTCTGGATAAGAGCGTCTGCTAAATGACGTAAATGTAAAGCTGGACTAGTTATTTCTTATGAAAGCTGTCTACACACTGCACATACATAACCATTATAGTATTTCACATTTAGCCGAATGAATCAGAGTATGTGGTACATTATTTGTTCTGCTTTGAGTGTTTCCCCTTACAGTTCTGTACTCCTTCCAGGGGTGTGACTGTGTTCCATGACATGTGTCCTTTGTTTTGTCAGGAGAGTCTTAGTCCAGTTTAAAGGTGCAAATCTAGGATTCAAACAGCAACAAAGTGGCCACCCCGCCACTTTTTTTGGTAAACAGCTGAGGAATGGGGCTGGATAAATGTAACCACTCTCAATGTTGATTAACAACAGTTGGAGGCCATCTACAATTTATCAGTCTTATTTTTATTTATTGTATTATTTTTTTTACTTATGAAGGATAGAATGGATGCGCAATGCGCTCTCCCTGCGTTTCATCAGTCTCTGTTGGCTGGTTCCCACTACAGGGCTAAGCCTAGTAGTTGTACTGGCTAGTCATCCATCAAAGTAGCTGAAACCGTGCTGGAATGGACAATGTGAAAATAAAATATCAGAGCCAGCTGCAGTACGCTTCAGGTCCATCCTAGAGAATGAATCAGACATGTATGTCCAGGCTCTTAGAATGTTCAGCACAAGCGCTCTGTGTTCTGTCCAGACTGACTGGTCCACTGAGGCTCCTCCGACTCAAGCTTTTCCAGCTCCGCCTTCAGCTTGTTGAATGCCATGGCGTCGTCACCGTTGATGACCTCCTCCAATAGGTGGCCTTACTGGCTGTCCATGGCTACTGCCGAGCCAACCATCTGGTTTCTTCTTCTGCCGAGCCAATCATATCTTCAAATTATTAACCCTTATTTTACCAGGTAAGTTGACTGAGAACACATTCTCATTTACAGCAACGTCCTGGGGAATAGTTACAGGGGAGAGGAGGAGGGATGAATGAGCCAATTGGAAGCTGGGGAGGATTTGGTGGCCATGATGGTATGAGGGCCAGATTGGGGATTTAGCCGGGACACGGGGGTTAACACCCCTACTCTTACGATAAGTGCCATGGGATCTTTAGTGACCACAGAGAGTCAGGACACCCGTTTAACGTCGCATCCAAAAGACGGCACCATACACAGGGCAATGTCCCCAATCACTGCCCTGGGGCATTGGGATATTTTTTTAGACCAGAGGAAAGAGTGCCTCCTACTGGCCCGCCAACACCACTTCCAGCAGCATCTGGTCTCCCATCCAGGGACCGACCCTGCTTAGCTTCAGAGGCAAGCCAGCAGTGGGATGCAAGGTTTTATGCTGCTGGCAAAGTCCTCTTCCTGTGAGAAACAGGAAGTAAATGTGTGAATTCTGAATTCATAAATTATACACTCTTAGTAAAAAAGGTGCTACCTAGAATCAATAAGGTTTCTTCGGCTGTCCCCATAGGAGAACCCTTTGAAGAACCCTTTTTGATTCCAGGTAGAACCCTTTCTACAGAGGGTTCTACATGGAACCCAAAAGAGTTCTACATGGAACCCAAAAGAGTTCTACCTGGAACCAAAAAGGGTTGTCCTACCCATTTGGAACCCTTTTTTCTAAGTGTACAGCTGAATTCTCACCTGTAGAACAATTGTAGCTCATGATTTGGAAGAATGGTAGTATGGTTCTTTCCAACAAAAAACGTTACTTTTATCACTGTCAGGTGAGCCTGCCGTTAGTTGTGAAATAAACCCGCCACTGTTGAAACATCGCACTACAGTGGCCAATAAATACCAGCATCACATAAGGGTTAAGGATGGAGGCATATAATGTATAGTTAAATGGTGTTCGGCCCTGGTGCTTGACATTGGGCAACCTTAGACCCCGGTCCAACCCAGATGTGACCCTATGTTTTAATAGGGGTGTATTGGTCACAAACTGAATGAGAATGCAGATGGGAGTTGTGAGAGTGACCTGACAACACCCACCAAGGCCCCTTGCCCCACCCATACACACAAACACGAGCACACACACACACACACACACACACACACACCCATGCTGGCAAACAGGTATGTTCTTCTGGAACATACATGCAGCCCACCCAGCATCCATTTTACTTGTGACCTTTTGGACACTGGTTACTCTTAAATGTCACATGTAAGTCAGAGGGTCAACCAAGTGTGACCTCACCACCTCATGCTGCCATGTTACAAGACCTGGGACACAAACATGTTTGATGGTGTGTGTGTGTGTGTGTGTGTGTGTGTATGTGCCCTACAAGTGAGAACAGGTGACCTTTTTCAGTGTTCCCCTACACCTCAATGATGAAACGTACGAAAACTACATTGCAGCAAAAACATAAAGTAAGTATTCCATTCAAACACAGGTTAAAATGTTTTAATTTAACACTTTATAATAACGTTCACTAATAAAACATTTCAAAGGGATTTACAAACGGTTTGCTCACCATGTATTAATCATTACTCTCACATTGTTGCTGATCTAGTCTCTTTGGATCAGGGACTGCAAAAATACTTCTGATTAGCAAGTGGTTTATAAGGATACTTAACATCTTATAAAGGATCTTATGAATGATTAATACATCATTTAAAAGTTGTTTATACATGTGTGAATAACTAGCTTTCTAGGACAAGAGAAGTAATGATTTATAATGAAATAACAGTAATGAAATAATGATTAGTATGATAGTTTATTACTGCATGTTGTTATAAAATGTTACCCCCAAAAAATGGACTAATTAAAACTGTTTCATCCAGCCTCGACATTGCTGTCTCCTCTTCGGTGGAGAAGAATGTAGCTTTCCTTCGGGCTAAAACGTAGCTCCCCGATCGATGGTGGCTTCACTAAAACACCATACGGTTTGAACGCTGTCTGTGGTGTTGAAAACTGAAGACCAAATAAATCAAATTCATTGGCTCCTTGACCTGTCATTTACTGGTCTTGGATTGTGATTGGCCTGCTGGCCTGTCACTCACACAAGGCTGCAAAGCCAGAAGCACCCCTTGCTCACCACAAGCTTGTGCATCGACTCCAGACTGGTCTCGTAGTAGTTCCCTCTGTACTCCCCATACTCTATAAACCTAAGACCCAAAACCAGACAGATATAGGCCACTATTTAAAATTGAGACAAACAAATATCAACTTTAAAGGGATACTTTTATGCATGCTAAATGGGGGAGATTGACTTGATTGACAAAATGCTAATATTGCAAAAGTGGCTAGTTTGATGGAAACAAGTGTGGATTGCAGTCACTCCTTGTCCATAGACCACTTTCAAGATAAAGAAACAAAATATGTAAAATCGCTGAACTATCCCTTTAACTTCCGGAATGTATACTACCAGTCAAAAGTTTGGACACACCTACTCATTCAAGGGTTTTTCTTTATTTTTACTAATTTTTTTTACATTTTAGAATAATAGTGAAGACATCAAAACTATGAAATAACACATATGGACGGAATCCTGTAGTAACCAAAAAAGTTTTAAACAAATCAAAATATGTTTTATATTTGAAATTCTTTAAAATAGCCACCCTTTGCCTTGATGACAGCTTTGAACACTGGTACTGTACCTTTAAGGTTTAATAACATGTAATTCCTGATTAGGAAAACATATTGAGTGGCGCAGTGGAAAACTCCTGAGTGGCGCAGTGGTCTAAGGCACTGCATCGCAGTGCTAACTGTGCCACTAGAGATCCTGGTTCGAATCCAGGCTCTGTCGCAGCCGGCCGCGACCGGGAGACTAATGGGCGGCGCACAATTGGCCCAGCGTCGTCTAGGGTAGGGGAGGGAATGGCCGGCAGGGATGTAGCTCAGTTGATAGAGCATGGCGTTTGCAACGCCAGGGTTGTGGGTTCGATTCCCACGGGGGGCCAGTATAAAAAAAATATGTAATCACTAACTGTAAGTCGCTCTGGATAAGAGCGTCTGCTAAATGACTAAAATGTAAATGTAATATTGCTTCCTGAAGCTTGCTACCAGGTTTGGTTTTAATGAACTATCAACCCTTATACCTGCATGCTCCAGTGCCAGTGGTAACTAAAAGAGGATGGGAAAATGGGAATCCGTCTCAGGGCATTACCACATTTCCCCTCCTTTCTTAATCTCCTGTCCTGGTTCAGGATTAGGGACAGTAATACCATGAAAACATTGGAATATCAGGATCACTAGTCCTCTCTGGCTAACATACAGCAGGAGGCCTGACTGTTCCAAACATCTTGGAATGGTAGCATTTAATCTAATCTCCCATGTTGCACTTTAAATGAGAACCACCTGCGTGCTTTATTGTTCAATGACTAGAGGCCCGAATGTGGCTTATCCTAGGATCTTGTGAAATGGAATGCCAACAAATAAGATGCTTAAATTCTTTCCCATCACGTGGTAGCATTGCACCTAGCATGCAATTATGCATTGTTGGTTAAACCAGTTAAATGTAACTAAATGTCATTAAATGTAATCTACGTAATCCCCAAAAGTAATTATTTATCATGAGAGGGCCATAAACAGTATTGCTGCATGCTCTAAGGTTAAAATCTCACCTTTTCTGGTAAAAAATAGTTACAAATGGCTGAGGTGTAGTCACTTGAGGACACACGCTCAAGTACACAGGACAAATATGATACAAAAATATGATGTATTTCCTGTTCAACAAAACTGTATGAGTAAGGCTTGAAGTTACTTATATGCTTTCTAAATATAGTATGAGCACATTTTAAAACGACTAACTATAAGATTTCACCTACAAATGTGTATGTTTTCTAAAGGTCTCTCTTGATCAGAACGTCTGCCCACATCGCTGTAAACGTCTCACAGAGTTCTAGCATGACTTCCTGAACCCGTTAGGAACTCACCTTTCATCTCATTTATTAATCGTGTCCGTCTATGACAAACAGAAAGTGTTTTTTGTTTAAAATCTATGAATTAATTTAGATTCATGGCTATAAATCCATCTCTGAATGTGCTACAGTGATGAAACCACGCTCTCCTGCTGCGATACGATGTAAGGATTGCAGGCATGTGCATCACACTGGCTCAGAAAATATAGTACCAGGGCTATCGCTCAATGCAAGCCGTTTCGATCAGAAATGTCGGTCGTAACCAGTATCAGAACCACGCAGGTTTAGGGGACTTTACATCTAAGAAGTTTAACACCTTACTTAACAGGGTTAAGTTATACCTTACTAATGTAGTAACAAAAAGATACTGCTCCTGTCTTTAACCATATGGTGATCACTGCCTATTTATTGGAATGCGTGAACAGCATCATCAGTGAAGATATTTGGCTACCTTTTCTCCCATCAAGAAATATCTACTTTTGACTTTGACAACGTCCATTTCAAACGTTTGCCTTGAGACAAAGTGATGCTCTAGCCTATCGGACTCCTGCTCCCTCCATCTTGTCTAAAAGGGAGAACGTTGTAAATTATATTGTGGAGTAAAATGTTGTAAGAAAGAAGAAAAGAAAGAAGAAAAAAACACTGTGGGGAAGAAATATACCCACATTTAAAATACCCTGGCCTAAACACCATTCTAGGATCAGCTCTCCATTCAAACCTGGATCCTTGCCTTAGGAACAGTATAGAGAAACATGGTTCAGGTTGGGAAAAACTCTGGGCCCTAACATGGTTAACTCACGTGGAACAGTAACACCAAAGTGGTCAGGGTCCGAGAGCAGGAGTCTCCTCTTCAGCTCACCCAGACCAACTCCACTGGGCCCTAAAGGGATTACCACAACACGTTACAGGTCCATAATAAATGAGTCAACAACACTAGATAACAACAGTTACAAAAACTGAACAACCCTAGAGAATAACTCAGCTGTGTTTCCCATCATTGAGAGGAGTGTGAGTTTGTGGGTGGGTGGGTAGAGAGAGAGAGAGAGAGAGAGAGAGAGAGAGAATGTTTTCTCAAAGTAGGATTCCTGAAATACCTGCCATCTCGATCACGCGTTGCATAACTTAAGCACTGGCAGTCTTCATTTTGCAGATCAGTTTAAGCTTTTATTTTTGTGCTTTTCACAGGTGGGAGAGGTGGAACCATCAGTATGAAAAATAGATACTTTACTCCCATATCTGATTCATAGTAACATGATCTTGTCTGTTCTGGAAAATTATAGCACCAAGCATTTACTTTGGAAGAGAGAAAAGAGTGTGTCTGTATCCGCTCATAAATATCTAAATGAAACAGAAACAGCAAAACGGCAAGGCCTTCCCACTCATAGCAGATAGACATGCCTCATATATCTCCCACCCCACTGATGACTTCTGGCTATGGATGGAGTCTACATGACATGACATCAAACAGAAACCGTCGGATAGAGTAGAGGGAGTCCAACTCAGTTACAGGGTGAAGTCTGGATTCAAACCTTTTATTTTCCATCCTTTATGTCTGGATGATGAGCTCGCCTGTCATTATCCGTGATCCTATTCACAGTCCAGCCCAGACCTGGGTTCAAATAGTCATTGTTTTCTTGCAGAAACTGCACTTGATTGAGCTTGCCTGGCACAATGGAACCAATGGAATTGTCCCAAAAGTGACAATTATTCTGTATGTGACACAAAAGACTGCCTGTTTTCTATCCAGTTACAACCGGATGTGGTCTATAGAGATGACATAGCAAAGCCTTTGCCTGAACCCCTTAAGGAGAGACATACTAAAAGATAAATACACCAGACTAGCTTCTGGCCGTAGGAAAGCTCTGAAGGTGGGCTCCAAAGTACAGCATATCATCTGTCTGAGAATATTTACATTAGTATGAAAGCAGAGAAATCGAGTGCTTTCTGACGAAGACCATTTGGTTGCCTAGATTTTATTGATTGAGTCGTTAATTAACTAGACGACTAGATTTTGACCAGAGCTAAAACTATACACCTAGTGTACAAAACATTAGGAACACCTTCCTAGTATTTAGTTGCACCCCCTTTTGCCCTCAGAACAGCCTCAATTCGTTGGGGTTATGGACTACAAGGTGTCGAAAGCGTTCCACAGGGATGCTGGCCCATGTTGACTTCACTGCTTCCCACAGTTGTGTCAAGTTTGCTGGATGTCCTTTGGGTGGTGGACCATTCTTGATGCACACAGGAAACTGTTGAGCGTGAAAAACTTAGCAGCGTTGCAGTTCTTGACACACTCAAACCGGTGCGCCTGTGTCACGCCCTGATCTAGAGAACTGTTGTTGGTTGGGTCAGGGTGTGAGTTTCTGTTGAGATCTATGTTATTGTATTTCTACGTTGTAGATCTAGGTTGATATTTCTATGTTTGGCCGGGTGTGATTCCCAATCAGAGGCAGCTGTCGCTCGTTGTCTCGTTGCCTACCTTAGTTGTGGGATCTTGTGTGTGTTCCTGTTCGGCTTGTTGTGTGTATAGCCCGTAGAACTTCACGTTTTCGTTGTTTTGTTATTTTGTCAAGTGTTTATTCGTCTTAATAAACATGTACGCACACCACGCTGCACCTTGGTCTGACCCGTCTCTCAACGACCGTGACAGCCTGGCACCTACTACCATACTCCGTTCAAAGGCCATTCTTTTGTCTTGCCCGTTCACCCTCTGAATTGCACACATACACAATCCCATGTCTCAATTGTCTCCAGGCTTAAAAATACTTCTTTAGTCTGTCTCCTCCCTTTCATCTACAGTGATTGAAGTGGATTTAACAAGTGACATCATTAAGGGATCATAGATTTCACCTGGATTCACCTGGTCAGTCTGGGTCATGGAAAGAGCAGGTGTTCTTAATGTTATGTCCACTCAGTGTATATCAGAGTGAAATGTAAGAATGATTGCAGCCATGGATCGGACAGGAAAAGGTTATCAACACCTAAAGTATGGCAAGACCAATGCTAGATTTAACACCAAAGATGACCATAGAAGCATTCTAAATAAGTTAAAACATGAAGTAACGTTCCTAAACATTTATTTGCACAACCTTACAGTTTACATGTATTGGTCTGGATCACTTACAGTCATTCAGACTCCATATTGTAAACATTCATGCCTACTAAACTTACCCAAGCTTCAATATGGCTGTCTTGATTGTTTCTTGGTATATGGTTGTCTCCTACACAGAAAATTATCCAGTGTTGAATCGACACTATGAGTGTTAAATGTAACACTGCTCCAGTGTCTATACGGGTCCACACTTGTCAGTGTTAAATTAACACTTTGCTTAGTGTAAAGCCTTATTTACATACACTACATGACCAAAAGCATGTGGACACCTGCCCGTCGAACATCTCATTCCAAAATCATGGGCATTAATATGGAGTTGGCCCCCCCTTTGCTGCTATAACAGCCTCCACTCTTCTGGGAAGGCTTTCCACTAGATGTTGGAACATTGCTGTGAGGACTTGCTTCCATTCAGCCACAAGAACATTAGTGAGGTCGGGCACTGATGTTGGGCGATTAGGCCTGGCTTGCAGTCGGCGTTCCGATTCATCCCAAAGGTGTTCGATGGGGTTGAGGTCAGGGCTATGTGCAGGCCAGTCAAGTTCTTCCACATCGATCTCGACAAACCATTTCTGTATGGACCTCGCGTTGTGCACGGGGGCATTGTCATGCTGAAACAGGAAAGGGCCTTCCCCAAACTGTTGCCACGAAGTTGGAAGCACAGAATCGTCTAGAATGTAATTGTATGCTGTAGCGTTAAGATTTCCCTTCACTGGAACTAAGGGGCCTCGCCCAAGCCTTGAAAAACAGCCCCAGACCATTATTCCTCCTCCACCAAACTTTACAGTTGGCACTATGCATTTGGGCAAGTAGCGTTCTCCTGGCATCCGCCAAACTCAGATTTGTCCGTCGGACTGCCATATGGTAGAGCGTAATTCATCGCTCCAGAGAAAGCGTTTCCATTGCTCTAGAGTCCAATGGCGACAAACTTTACACCACTCCAGCCAAACGCTTGGTATTCCGCATGGTGATCTTAGGCTTGTGTGCGGCTGTTAGGCCATGGAAACCCATTTCATGAAGCTCCCAACGAACAGTTCTTGTGCTGACGTTGCTTCCAGAGGCAGTTTGGAACTCGGTAGTGAGTGTTACAACTGAGGACAGACGATTTTTAAGCGCTACGCGCTTCAGCACTCGGCGGTCCCGTTCTGTGAGCATGTGTGGCCTACCACTTTGCTCCTGGATGTTGTTGCTCCTGGATGATTCCAGAAATTTTTCGAACTGACTTGTTGGAAAGGTGGCATCCTATGACGGTGCCACGTTGAAAGTCACTAAGCTCTTCAGTAAGGCCATTCTACTGCCAATGTTTGTCTATGGAGATTGCATGGCTGTGTGCTCGAATTTTATTGTATTGTATTGTACAATAATTATTTTGAGGAGTCTAGTTTTACCCTAATACAGTGGCCTGAAACTCATGGTTTACAGGCAACATCAGGTCTGCAAGTCACAGGTCTGAAAGCCACAAGTGACGTATAATTCCTATTGGAATCCAGCCAGAGTGGGGATATTCAATATTATACATTTTTATTCACCCACAACCTGCATTCAGAATGACTGCCAGTTTTGGAAATAATTAGATATGAGACTAACTAAACCATCTAAACTGGAACATCGCAGTAACAGGTGCAATAAGTCCAACTAACAGTTTGTATTAGTTTAGAAACATTTATGTTATTTATATTTGAGTAGCTTAAGAGTAATCAATCAAATTACATGCAAAAACATACGTATTGAAACAAACAATTCAGGAAATCAACCTGCATTAGAGCATGCTGGGAAATATAATAATGATGGGTGTGGTTTTGGTTCATCTCTGGTTATTAACACCACTGTCATGACTTCCGCCGAGGCTGCCTCCCCTCCTTGTTCGGGCAGGTTTCGACGTTCGGCGTCACCTGCTTTCTAGCTACTGCCGATCCATTTATCATCACTCCGTTTGTCTTGTCTTATCAATCACACACACCTGGTTCATATCCCCTCATTAGTCCGTGTATAAGTGTTCCCTCTGCCCCCTTATCCTTGTGGGTGATTGTTTGAATGTGAGAGTAGTGTAGCTCGGTGGAGCTACTCGTACCATTTTGTTGCCAGGGTAGATGTTTCCCCTGTGCCTATGTATTGTATGGAGATACCGTTACAGTGTATTGCCAGGGTAGATCGTTTCCCCTGTGCCTGTTTCGTTTGTCGCTATTCCAGCGTATTTTGTGTAACGACGAAGGAATAAAACTCTGTATTCGGTGATTACCCTCCTGCGCCTGACTCCTTCCATCACACTCATCACAACCACTCAGTGTTAATTTAACACTTGCAAAGTTAATTTAACACCTGAATCATGTTACACTGAAAGATCAACACTAGTTAACACTGGCCAATTGTCTGTGTACTCACCAACCAGCAGGAACAGCGATGGCACTCTTTGGGGTCCCTGCAGTATGGAGCCACCTCCAGGTAGGTCGAGGTCTGGGTGGCTCCTCCTATCTCCTGGCTCTTCCTTTTAGACTCAAAGATCATACCCCCAAGACATGCTAACCTTTTTAGCATGTCTTGGGGGTATGATCTTTGACCCTCACGATTTATTCAGGATTATTCGTAATCATGGTAGCATCCACATTAATGTATAAGTGTTTAGAAACATATTATATTCTTATTTACAGTAAAAGTGACTCCAAAATTACACAATACATTATTTACCATTCATTTCTATTGAGTACAAAATAGTCTTAAACACAACCTTAAACGAACTGCAAATGCATCCAACAAGTCTGTAGAGTCACAAGCTTGATGTAGTCATTGTGTGCTAGGAATATGCGACCAAATGCTAAACTTTTGACTACTTTATTTCTACTAATCTTTAGGGCTGTTTGAGAAAAAAATAGATTAGTACTACATTATTAACTACTATAAAGGGCACACTACATCCTCCTTCACGCTGAAGTTTCCCTACAGCTACAGTATGTCGGTGCACTTCACATGTCATCCCCAACTAGTTCGTCCTCTCTAATATCTCCTCTCGGTCAGTCTTGTGGCATCCATACAGTAATCAATAGTACTTGGGACTAACTCATCCTGGTTTTGTCACATCCTGGTTTGGAATCTGGTCAGATAGACTACATTTGACATTTTAGTCATTTTAGCAGACGCTCTTATCCAGAGCGACTTACAGTTAGTGAATGCATACATGTTTTTTGTTTTTATTCACACTGGCCCCCCGTGGTAAACGAACCCACATCCCTGCCGGCCAAACCCTCCCCTACCTTGGACGACGCTGGACCAATTGTGCGCCGCCCCATGGGTCTCCCGGTCGCGGCCGGCTGCGACAGAGCCTGGACTCGAACCAGGATCTCTAGTGGCACAGCTAGCACTGCGATGCAGTGCCTTAGACCACTGCGCCACTCGGGAGTCACATGACTACACATGAAATATGATATACTGTAGCTTCAGCAGCCGGTAATAAAAAACACTTAACTCAGTCAAACCTGAACCATGACATCAAATATCTATTCAAATATGCGGGTGTCTATTCAAATATGTGGTTATCTATTAAAAAATACTATCTATTCAAATATGCGGGTATCTATTCAAATATGCAGGTATCCATTCAAATATGCGAGTATCTATTCAAATATGTGGGTATCCATTCAAATATGCAGGTATCTATTAAAATATGTGGGTATCTATTCAAGTATGTGGGTATCTATTCTTCTCATGATCTTGCTGATTGAAACCTACTAATGCACCTGTGATCATGAACAAGGATCAGACCTGTGACCATGAACAAGGATCAGACCTGTGACAATGAACAAGGATCAGACCTGTGACCATAAACAAGGATCAGACCTGTGACCATAAACAAGGATCAGACCTGTGACCATAAACAAGGATCAGACCTGTGACCGTGAACAAGGATCAGACCTGTGACCGTGAACAAGGATCAGACCTGTGACCATAAACAAGGATCAGACATGTGACCGTGAACAAGGATCAGACCTGTGACCGTGAACAAGGATCAGACCTGTGACCGTGAGCAAGGATCAGACCTGTGACTGTGAACAAGGATCAGACCTGTGACCATGAGCAAGGATCAGACCTGTGACCATGAGCAAGGATCAGACCTGTGACCGTGAGCAAGGATCAGACCTGTGACCATGAGCAAGGATCAGACCTGTGACCATGAGCAAGGATCAGACCTGTGACTGTGAACAAGGATCAGACCTGTGACCGTGAGCAAGGATCAGACCTGTGACCATGAGCAAGGATCAGACCTGTGACCATGAGCAAGGATCAGACCTGTGACCATGAGCAAGGATCAGACCTGTGACCATGAGCAAGGATCAGACCTGTGACCATGAGCAAGGATCAGACCTGTGACCATGAGCAAGGATCAGACCTGTGACCGTGATCAAGGATCATACCTGTGACCGTGATCAAGGATCAGACCTGTGACCATGAGCAAGGATCAAACCTGTGACCATGAGCAAGGATCAGACCTGTGACCGTGATCAAGGATCAGACCTGTGACCGTGAACAAAGATCACCCATTGTTTCTATTATTCCTTCTGGGAAATGCATTTTAAGTTAGGATGAAATGGAACACACACACTTTCTATCTCTCTCACACACACACACACACACACACACACACACACACGACATCAAACACATCCAAGGGATCTTGAGAAATGGGAAAAACAATATCTGGCTGTTCAAACCTCGTTGGCTTTCCTTGGCTTCCTCTATAGCTCTGGGGACCACATACTGATTGAATAATCTGGTTTGTAAATAGAACTTGTGGTGTTCAAACCAGAAACGAACTGGCCATATGGCAGTTCGGGCAAATGCCAGATGGGCTGGAACATATTTGGGCCTGTCTAAAAATGGGCCGATGTGTTAGAAATGTCCGGGTCGATTTCTGGGTCCAGTTCGTTTCTGGTTCAGATCCTGCTTGTTTTTTCATTCTGTGTCTGGATCTTATTGGGAGTAAGGAGTTGATACCTTTTCCAGGGTAAGGGATGGGGAAAACATAACATCTCACCAATGTGGATTTCAGTAATAGCTCCATAGTCTGCATTCACCTCTGGGGGGAGGAGAGAGAGAGAGAGAGAGAGAGAGAGAGAGAGAGAGAGAGAGAGAGAGAGAGAGAGAGAGAGAGAGAGAGAGAGAGAGAGAGAGAGAGAGAGAGAGAGAGAGAGAGAGAGAGAGAGAGAGAGAGAGAGAGAGAGAGAGAGAGAGAGAGAGAGAGAGAGAGAGAGAGAGAGAGAGAGAGAGAGAGAGAGAGAGCAGGACATACATTTACCATTCCAATAAAGCCCTTAAATTGAATTGAAATTTAATTGAGAGAGAGAGAATGGCAAACGTAGGCAGACCTGGCTCTCAAGAGAAGAGAGGCTATGTGCACACTGCCCACAAAATGAGGTGGAAACTGAGCTGCACTTCCTAACCTCCTGCCAAATGTATGACCATATTAGAGACACATATTTCCCACACGAGAGAGAGAGAGAAAGAGAGACAGAGAGAGAGAGATATAGAGCGAGAGAGAAAAGAGAGAGAGAGAGGTAGAGAGAAGGACAGGAGAGAGAGAGAGAGAGAGAGAGAGAAGAGAGAGAGAGAGAGAGAGAGATGGTAGGTACACCTATAGCTCATCTCTTGGCAGTAGTACTGTAGACTACTTTATCACTGACCTCAACCCAGAGTCTCTCAGAGCATTCACAGTCAGCCCACTGACACCCCTATCAGACCACAGCAAAATCACAGTCTACTTGAACAGAGCAATACTCAATCATGAGGCATCAAAGCCAAAGGAACTGAATAATATTAAATGGAAGAAAAGTAGTGTCGAAACCAACCAAAAAACAATTAGGCAACAACAAAAACAAACCCTTTTAGACAACTTCCTGGACAAAACGTTCCACTGTAATAGTGAAGGTGTAAACTTGGCAGTAGAAAACCTAAACAGTATATTTGACCTCTCAGCTTCCCTATCAAATCTAAAAATCTCTAACAGAAAACCGAAGAAAAGTAACAATAATAACAAATGGCTCGATGAAGAATGCAAAAACCTAAGAAAGAAATTGAGAAACCTATCCAACCAAAAACATAGAGACCCAGAAAACCTGAGCCTACGCCTTCACAATGGTGAATCACTAAAACAATACAGAAATACACTACGGAAAAAGAAGGAACAGCATGTCAGAAATCAGCTCAATGTAATTGAAGAATCCATAGACTCTAACCACATCTGGGAAAATTGGAAAACACTAAACAAACAACAACACAAAGAGCTATCTATCCTAAACAGAGATGTATGGGTAAACCACTTCGCCAATATTTTTGGCCCTATAACAAAGAACAAACAGCAAAAAAATATACATGATCAAATGCAAATCTTAGAATCAACTATTAAAGACTACCAGAACCCACTGGATTCTCCAATTATATTGAATGAACTTGTCACGACTTCCGCCGAGGCTGCCTCCCCTCCTTGTACGGGCAGGTTTCGGCGTTCGTCGTCACCTGCCTACTAACCACTGCCGCCCCAATTAACATCACATTTGTCTTGTCTTGTCAATCACACACACCTGGTTCATATCCCCTCATTAGTCCGTGTATAAGTGTTCCCTCTGCCCCCTTATCCTTGTGGGTGATTGTTTGAATGTGAGAGTAGTGTAGCTCGGTGGAGCTACTCGTACCATTTTGTTGCCAGGGTAGATATTTCCCCTGTGCCTATGTATTGTATGGAGATACCGTTACAGTGTATTGCCAGGGTAGATCGTTTCCCCTGTGCCTTTTTCGTTTGTCTCTATTCCAGCGTATTTTGTGTAACAAAGGAATAAACTCTGTATTCAGTGATTACCCTCCTGCGCCTGACTCCTTCCATCACCCTCATCACAGAATCACCCACCCGCTATGGAGTCAGCGGGAGAAGAGCACATGCCTGGATTCGTGGCACGAGTCCAGGAGCATTCCACGATGCTGGCCAGCTTGGGGGAAGCGATGGATCGGGTTCTTCAGGTCGTCCAACGCCTGGAGAGGACAGGACCCGATCTGTCGAGACCAGCTGGTCAACTGGATCCAGCCACCAACACCCCAGCACCCGGAGGGATCCAGATATCCCGACCACGGGTGGTCGATGGGACGGTGACGCTCTGCCAAGGATTCCTCCTCCAACTAGAGCTTTACATCTCCAGCATCAGGCCGGCGCCATCGGAGCGGGAGAAGGTGTCCGTCCTCGTTTTCTGCCTCTGTGGGAAAGCCCTGGAGTGGACCAACGCGGTGTGGAACGAAGGAGGAGCCGCGTTGGAGGACTACAGGGAGTTCGCTGGTCCACCTGAGGCAGGGGACGAGGACCGTGCAGGACTTCGCGTTGGAGTTTCAGACTCTGGCAGCGGGGTCCGGGTGGAACGAGCGGGCCCTGATCGACCATTTCCGGTGCCATCTGCGGGAGGACGTCCGACGGGAGCTAGCCTGCCGGGACACCATGTTGTTCTTCACGAGACTGGTGGAAATGGCTATTCGTTTGGACAACCTGCTGGCAGCCAGAGGACGTCCTGGTAGGGGTCATAGCCTTGCTATTGAGAAAGGCCGGCGTAGGCAGACCTGGGGGTGGGGGGGCTCTCAAGAGAAGAGAGGCTATGTGCACACTGCCCCCAAAATGAGGTGGAAACTGAGCTGCACTTCCTAACCTCCTGCCAAATGTATGACCATATTAGAGACACATATTTCACTCAGATTACACAGATCCACAAAGAATTCGAAAACAATCCAATTTTGATCAACTCTCTTATCTACTGGGTGAAATACCACAGTGTGCCATCACAGCAGCAATATTTGTGACCTGTTGCCACAAGAAAAGGGCAACCAGTGAAGAACAAACACCATTGTAAATACAACCCATATTTATGTTTATTTATTTTCCCTTTTGTACTTTAACAATTTGCACATTGTTACAACACTGTATATAGACATAATATGACATTTGAAATGTCTTTATTCTTTTGGAACTTCTGAGTGTAATGTTTACTGTTAATATTTATTGTTTATTTCACTTTTGTTTACTATCTACTTCACTTGCTTTGGCAATGTTAACATACGTTTCCCATTCCAATAAAGCCCTTATATTGAATTGAAATTGAATTGAATTGAATTGAGAGAGAGCGAGAGAGAGGGCCTCAACATGAAAGTCACACATACGCCCAGGCAAACAGGCCCATCCCCCACTCTTACACTAGCCCAAGCCCATGGCATGTACCAGATGCTCAGCAGGCTCTGCTCACAATTACTGGTCTGAGGCCAAACCCCACGACCAACAATATTAGACACTTTATGGAACACAAAGCCTTCACTATTTCATCCTGGAATATCCAAGGCCTGAGGTCATCTGCCTTTGGCCTAAAGAACAGGAACCTGAAATACAGACATTGTAATCTTACAAGAAACATGGTATAGAGGAGATGGACCCACTGGTTGCCTTCTAGGTTACAGAGAGCTGATAGTCCCATCCACCAAACTACCAGGAGTAAAACAGGGAAGGGACTCAGG